>NW_015113713.1:110218-212794 GCF_001443285.1 Poecilia latipinna | reverse complement strand
GAAACACTGACTTAATCATTCAAGGCGCCATGACGGACGTCGGAAGTGAGGGGCGGGAGTACTGAATAAAGCGACAGAAATTGTTTCCCCTATTTACTTTTGCCAGTTTATTCCTGGCTTTTACTTGTTTGAGTCGAGCTAATTTGTCTGCTAACGTAACACACCTAGTTGGAGCTCATAGACGACGGTGTTCACAGAAGCTTGAAACAGCTAGCTTAGAAACCGACCCATACTTCCTCCCTCCTGACGTGTTGATCAAATTACAAACTTCGCTTGAATTCACGTCACATGATTTATATCACTATGTCATAAACAGCGTTTCCCCTTATAAAGGAGCAGCATTAAAAACGTACAAATGACGAGATGCTAACCAGTCTTTTCCATACATGCTAGGCTACATGACGTTGCGGCATTGTCTCCATAGTTACGGTTAGACGCGTACCGTCTCCATAATGCGATAGTTGATATCTTTCTAATCATACTTACATATAAAGTATATGAACGTTAGTTTTCTTACCTTGTAAAAAGTGTTCGCTGCAAATCCGCGGTTACACCGAGACATTGTTGACATCATTGTGATTGACAGCTGCCATCCATCACCGCCGTATTTTTCCTCATTAAAAGTTATACAATAAAATTACATTTTGGTTTTTATCCTTGTCTATTTGTGCAGCCGACCGCGCAGCATCCTTTCACCATTTATACAGTGAAATCAACTAAATAGAGGCGATATTAGGTTACAGACGTCTGTTTTTTGACAGGCTTTTGAAGGAGCGCATTAGTTGGTATGACCTCCATCATGGCGGAGTGGGCGGAGTTCTGATGACCGTGACGTCGCGTGCAAAGGGTCAATCGTTGTGAACTAGAAGATAACTGATAAATGTTTTTTTTATTTTTTTGTTTTACAAATGGAAATATATGCCATGTAGTCCCACAATAAGTTATAGCTGATAGTCTGTGGAGGAGTTGTGGAGCATTCTTTGCAAATTACCTCAAACTCTGTCAGTCTGAATGGAGAGTTATCTGCAAGCAGCAGTTATAAAGTTATATCTTGTATCTTGTTGGCAGCAAAACCTAAAAGCATGTTTTATTGTTACGTTGAAATGTGACCAAATGTGGAAAAGTTCAAGATGCATGAGTACTTTTAGTACTTATATATATATATATATATATATATATATATATATATATATATATATATATATATATATATATATATAAAAAAAACTTTTCCAGTCATTATGATCGCTGAAAGTGCCTTTGTTACAGAGCTCACACAGGCTCAGACATTTATACACCAATAAGCAGATCAGTAGGCAATTCAGGGTTTAAGTGCCTTGCCCTGGGGCAAATGTGTCAGGAGGAAGCTCGAATTGAACCTCCGACCTTCCAATTATAAAACAGATACTTTACCCATGTAAGATTTGACAAATACTGGGCAGCCTCAGACCTGTTGACATCACAAATTTAGCCCAGACCTGAGTTTGTACATGGAGTGCACTATGAGTGTTGATGTATTTGTCAGATAAATATTTCTGCTTGCATAAAAGTCGAGGAGTGTCTGCCCACATATACTTGTTGACCCCGCTATTCAGTTAATATGACCCATGGTTTATTTTTATGGCCCAAGGTCCAAATCCTCCACAGCTTCCAAACACCTGTACACTAAATCACCAGCGCAACCCTGGAAGTGTCACTTAACCTGAAATGCAAAATGCTGCCTGAGGCGGAAGTCTGAACGAAGAGAAGCAGGAGTCGACTTATCCCTTACACAAATACACAAATAGGTCAATCTGGGGGATCCGCAGAGGTGCTTTTCAGATGATTTGAACTCTATGACAACATTTATTTAGAAAGACATTAGTGATAAATGTTTTTGTGCTGCATTTCAATTTGTTGAGGAAGAAGAAATTCCTCAGGAAAGCGAAATCAGTTAGTGATGTGGATGTTTTCACTCTGGTATTTAGTGATGATCTGTTTCCTGCTTCCCTTGTGTTTGGACAGAGTCTTTGGTTATAGATTTTTTGGAACATAACTATTAGTTCTTTTACCCTGATTTACCTTGTTTTCTTACTAACCTTTCAGCTCATCTCAGTTGTCTTATGCCACTTCATCCCTCACAGTTCACATTCATTTTCAGTTAGTAAGACTCCATGGTCATTGTTCCAAAAGTCTCTTACCTTTACGTTTATTCTTCTGGCTCTCTACTATTAAAATATCCTTCTCTCCTGTTCTTTTTTCACTACGAATCAGTTCATGTAACATCAAATCAGAACAAATATTGTCTCAAAAAGTTAATTTAGTCCATACATGCAGACAGATTCAAAGTCAACTCATTTATTTGATCCTAGCCATCAAAACATGCAGTCAGATTCAGTCTATAATTCAAATTGGTGAAAAGTTTTCTGTTTAAGGAAAACTAGTCGATTGTTCAACTCACTGACTTGCAGCATTCCCTCTGCAAGCCAGTGGAACTGGGAAGTCTAAGCTTGTAAAAAGTTTCGAAAAATAAATTCTATATTAGCAAACTAACATTTATTCTTAATTTTAGCTATTTTTCGTGCCATCTTAAAAAAAGAAAAGGTAGCTATGATGGTACGAAAAAACAGCTCAAGATTTCAAAAGTGAGTGTTTGGCTGCTGTCGTCTGAGTGAACAAGACAGCATGTTTCTGGTTTTATAACTTTCACATGTTGAAAAATCAAACACAGATATGGAACTGATTCAAACCTTGTCGAGAGGTCCACAGCAGCTTTCCCACATAAACAGCATACATGCGTACATACGTATACATATATATATATATATATATATATATATATATATATATATATATATATATATATATATATATATATATATAAAATCCAATCAGGTTGCTGTCAAATTGTCAGGGACACCTAAAAAATGAAGAGCAGCTGACATGTGTTTGATAACTTGAGAGGTAACAAAGCTCCATGCCGCTCTTGTTTTCATTTGCATTGCCTCATGGCTTTCAATTGAAACTGCACTGAGATGTGGCAGAGAGCAAGTTTCCAAGAACAAGACATGTTCCAGGAAGTCCCTGTTTGTGCAGCCAAGAGTTAATGGAAACCCTTCGACTCAACGGGAGATTCAGTGGAGGAGGTGATACAAGTCTTCTCTTCATCATCGTGGCCTGAGATTAATGTGATCTCATTGTAAATTCACTAAAGTTAAAAAACAACAACAGCAACAACATAATAAAAAATAGGTTACATTAATCAAATAGGAAGGCTCAAATTGACCAAGAACCATGAATCACAAATGAATTTCTGGTTTTGTAACAAGACAAATTCCCTCCAGAAATACATGGAAAGGATAACAAATAGACAGGAAATTCTCATATCAACTAAAATATTAAAAGAACTTGAATGTGTGAAGCTTTAAAATGTTCTTTGATATATGTTCTTTTAATTATGTATCTATTTTTTGCATGAAAAACAGGCTTACATTTAATAACACTACTACTACTTCTACTACTACTAATAATAATAATAAAAATTTGCGAGTTGTGTTTGCTTCCAACAAGCACAACTTGTAAATTAGAGGGACCCTAGATATTTATGCTGCATTATTCAGAGTTCTTTCTTGCACTATTGACACACTGTTCTTATCTTATGTAAGCATACTAAATTTATTTGACTACTTGGTGACACTCTTAGGTTATTTATGGAGCACTCAACTTTCTTTCCCAAATAGTAAGGTGAATACAGAATATGGAGACAGCGATGATAAGGAAATATGTGCTTCTCTGACACAACTACTATTGTCATGCTACAGGACTTATCGTTCACAAAATGTGTTTTGTTTTGTAACCTGCATTACTATGTAGATTTACAAACTTGGAAAGATGCGTAATGCTGTCTGTGCTGTCAATGAGGGATACGCAGGGATGTAAGAAGGGTTTACTCCTTAAAAATTTATTCATTTTGCTTTCCTTAATATTAGACATGGCCTGAGTTGATATTAAAAGCAATTTTCAAAAGATTATTCAATTTATTAACTAACCCTATGGGAAAGAGTTAAATCTGAGTGAGTCATTTTTTTTGCAGACCAATTTATCAGCCTGTGATTTTAAAGCACTGCGATACTTTGTGTTTTGTCAGTGTGACTCGTATAGGTCCATACAGAAGATAAGATAGCAGGAATGCTATGTCAGCACTGCCTTTAATGTGGTTATTCTCGGTTTGTCAGCTCAGCTCTTTATGTTTCTGTGCAAGCTACAACTTTTCTTTCTGCATGTTGTTGCCACATTTAAGCTTCAAAGGTTTTTTATGTGTCCTCCAAAGTCACTCTAAAAGGTTCAATAAGACAGTTTTCTTTAACTGAAAAATAACTGATGTGAGTCAGAGTACTGATAATCCATTTATGGGATTAATCTGCTAAATCAAGGAGCAAAAACACTTTTAGAGGCTTAAATAAAAAAGTACACATTTCCACGTTTCAGTGTGAATTCCCTTAGGTTTAATAGTTTTGCCGTTGCTAGGATTTCATAACTTTCATCTTAACAACAGCAGTTACAGTGTTAATTTGACTGCTGCCATTTTCCAGATGTTCCACAGTCACCATTAATTTACCCACTTCACAAACAGATGCCTGTGGAGCTGAACTATTAAAGGGAGGGTGTGCAGACT
Source organism: Poecilia latipinna (assembly GCF_001443285.1). Lineage (NCBI taxonomy): Eukaryota > Metazoa > Chordata > Actinopteri > Cyprinodontiformes > Poeciliidae > Poecilia > Poecilia latipinna. The sequence goes on along the minus strand of NW_015113713.1, from coordinate 208,140 downwards.
CAACATCTCTTTCATCATACGAGAGATCATCTTCGCCGTACGGCCTCCTTTTCAACATCATGTTAAAGCTTTTAATAAACATCAATTAAATGTACTGAAAATGTTTTAGCTGCCTTCACTGCCACGACATTACCTCAACGTATGGATTACATCAAACAGGCATCTGCAAAATGATGTTGATTCTTAGTCATTACAACAAAGACCAAGGAATGGGTAGAACAATTTTACTGCAGGAAGCTTATAAAATGCAAAACTTTTATTCACATCATTGCGTTTGCTCAATTCTGCCACTCCGACCCATTCTATTTGGAAAGATTTTTTTGTTCTTGGCAGTGTTTACCACACAAATATGTCTTTTTAGTTTGCTGCGAACAAACTGTAGACAGGTTAATATCATGGGTTCCTCCTCTTACTTTCAATTCTTCTTCATCTTTACAGATGATACCATACAGACCATTTTCTACAGAAATTCCTGTATAAACATCAGTGGTATCTTACCGTGACATGTTGTCATGTTCTATGTAAGCATTTGACAAACACAAACTTTAATATGTTTTTTTTTATTATTTAACAGGCCAAAACTGTTTTTTTTACATAACTGTGATGTGGAAAGAAAATGACAAATAGGCTTCACATGAAAAAAGATTGTAAAAGATTTGGAGAGTGTAATTGCTTTCTATTCTTCTTTGAATGCTTTGATCAAAAATCTTTTTATAGAAGCTGCATGTTTTTAAGATAAATCTGCTGGAACATGAACATGTACTCAGCCTGAAGTCCTCTGCGGCGTCCAATAGGTCACAGATTGTCTTGTATTATTATTATTAATATTTAATTTATAATTTATCATATTAAATTTATTATTATTATTATTATTATTATTATTATTTCAACTTCTCATAAACTCTAAATAGCTTACTCGTCCTTCCTCATGAAAAGCATCCCCACGTCATGATGCTGCTACTGTAATTTTTCTCAGGGTATTCAGAATGATATGCAGTGTTGGTTTGCTGCCACACATATTATGTTTTACACTTTGGACAGAAAGTTGTTACCACATCGGAGTAAGCATCAGTTTTTGCTGCTCCTGTCGGTCTAATTTGAGGAGTGTACAACTAATAGCTGACCTTTAGACATATTGGACTGGTGCTTCACCTCCAGAGTTAAACGAAACATTAATCAGGAGTTTTGAAGTGAAAGGAGGCTTAACACAAATTCACACCCCACTTTCTGATTTATATTTGTTTAAAAAAAAAAAAAAAAGGAAACTAAGTTTCATTTTTGTTCTGCTTTCATTCTGAATGCATTTGGAAAATACTGTTAATATTCTGTTTGTCTCTCTGAAATGCATACACTCTTTACAGTGCGTGGAAGTTCAAACCTTTATGACATGCTCTAAAATAAGACTCTCACCAAACGTTTGCACATTCAACAAAATAAAGATCTTAAATTATCCACTTTTGTTTCACTGGATCACCCTCCAAGGATTTAGTTTAAAGCAGGAAGTGCTCTTAAAAATGTTGTAATGCATCATGTGAAGCTTGGAGCTGTTCCCAACAAGAACAACTTCCTGAAAAGACAAGATCGTGAGCACAAGTTTGGATTTTGCCTGCAGGGTTTCACTAAAGCCGGTAATTTGGATGACAGGTGGCCCTCAAATGCCTTCTTTGAGGTTTAGCTTGTAAATCTTTTTGACGTGAAGAAAGTGCACACAGAGGGTGGGCAAACCTCTTTACGAGCAGAACATGTTGCATATAATGTCACATTTGCAGAGGCGCCTCTCTTCCCTAGTGTCGTTTCACAGGTGGATGAGAGACTTCAGACAGTAATGTTTCAAATCATTGCCCTCAGACAGCTGGTGTTGTGTTGCGCCACAAAATCAAGAACAGGCTAAGTGAACAAAATGTTCAGTCCTGAATAGCTGTGCTTTCCTATAGAGAAGAAAGATCAAAATGTTCTCACCTCGTACAATAGTGCCTGACAAAAAAAAAAAACATATTACACTGACTTTAAATATTCCATATTTACATCTCATACTAGCCCATTTTTTCCCCCTGCTTTGTTATTTTATTGCTGACACTATGGAGAAAACTGTGGACTTATCTTCACTATTACACTGCTTGTGTCTCTGTTTCAGCACACGACAAACTTCGCAAGAAATACGGTCCTATTATAGTCAATGAGAGAGTTTACACTGCCTCAACATGTCATCAGTAAAAATTAGATCCAACCCCAATTTTACATGAAGCCAAAGTGCAGAGCTTACCTGGTCTGTATCACAGACCGCACCGCTCCAACAGGAAGTGCACCAACACAACATCCAGCATTATTTCCAAAATAATTTGACACGACAGACTACGTTTGGTGAAAAAGTATTAGCTATATTAATTAATAGAGCATCAGAGCAGAGATGCGTGTAGTGTAAATCTGGGTTTTGCCTCAAAATTGGAAGAAGCCCACCTTACAGCAGGTGTAAAACTCAAATCCGTCCCTCCATAAGTTTTCACGTGGCCCTCTAGAGACGCGTAAACTGAACCTTTAAGATAGCAGTTGTGAACTTAAACCAAAGCTATTTTTATCTGTATACTGCCAAATTACAATGTGAAATATAGTATCATATAAATTAGATAATATTATTTAATTGTAAGACTTACTTATCAAATGGAGAGACAGTTGTGTATTACAATTTTAACAGTTTGTTAATGGGTTTTAGAAACAACAGGGCCTTTGAGGACATTCATGATGTGGATATGAAAATGAGTCTGACAGCTCTGCCTTACAGGTCCCTCCGTCTTGCTCTCTGCGTCCGTCCACATCTCCTCCGCCACAGCGGAGTCAGCTGACAACTCAAGAAATTGACAGTTGTCCTGTAAGGTCACATAGTTTCTCCTTCATTAGCATAGCTGCAGCATACTAGCTATCTTCAGCTTGAATGATGGTACGCGCTGAATGGGAGAAAGGGTGTGAGCAGTGTGTACACTAGCAAGATTGGCACCACTAAGACCTTCCCTCTGGCTCCGATTGGTTGTTTCTGACCTGAGCAATGTGTTTCTGCAAAAAGAAGCCAGAAGAGCTTGATTGTTTCACAACTATCTGTTTCATATTCTGCCATGAAGAACCAGTGACATTTTTAACAAATATGCCCCCCAAAAAGAAAACATTTTTATAAGGTACCTACTGTATCTTTAAGGGACACATCCACAGTTTCTAACATCTGCCTATAATGTTTAGCCACAATAATTGTCCAGTCTGTGATGTCCCTGGAGTAAGATCCATGTCTCCTGTTAGTGTTTGTCCAAAACTTGACCTAAGTTGAACCTAAACAAAGAGCCATTACCTGTTAACAATCTCAGTGATGTTTGTCCGGTTTCCTAATGTGAGGGAACACATTTTTGTGTCGTTAGCTTATGTCAGACATCTGGACAGCTTTGTGGAAGCCAGTAGTTAGTGATGTTTTCTTTTTGCTCCATCTAAAGAAACTCTGAGTTTATAGCTCACATTTGTAATAAGTAACAGAAACCTTGTAAATTGGACTGCAGGGTTATGTGTGGTTGGTAAACATATGCCAACTCATACTTTACTTTGACTTCAGAGGGAAACATATTTCCACGGGCTATTAAAGTTTGTATATTTTGTATATTTTTTAAATCTTGAGATATTTTTAAAGGCAAATTCAAACCGGGGTTCCTAGAAAGGTTTGAATTTGCAGAATTTCACCATCAATTATATGCATTTTGAATACAATATGTGTACCCAGTTGAAGTACCAAGTAAATATTTACAGATAAATCTTGAGCAAGAGCTAACACAGACAACCAGAAGGGAGAAATGCTGATTATTAGACTCAGAGCCAAATTGTAGGGATTAGAACGACAACTCTTTCTTCTATAAAGTCACCCACTTCAGCCTAGCAAAAAATAAAAAAAATAAAAAATTATAAAAAGGTTTAGAAAATTTTATTTTCCTCCTTGTTTATGTCCAACTAATTCTTTTCAGTTGTGGTTTGTTGTTTTTTTTTTTTTTGTGGTGAGACTCGCTGAAGTTATTACTGTCACCTTCAGCTGGCTTCCCAGCACACATAAAAAGACCATCTGTTTTTTTTTTTTTAACGATGAGGCATTATGAGGACAGCACTTAAATACATTAACCGCCATAGATGTCTCTTCTTAATTATCCTATCACAGATTGCTGTATCCTAAATCCACTGAGGAGCAGCGGCTGGTCTTTATAACCATCACCGCTCCAAACAAACTCAGTAAGTGTTTACATCCATGTATCTTTGCAACTTTACTGTTTTTTTGTGGTAACTAATTGTAAATATTTTTAAAGAACTATTTTGTATCTATGTTGAAATTTTACCCTTGCCATACAGTATTTTAATTCTTTTTTTTTTGTTTGTTTGTTTATATGGATATATATTATGCATTCTGTCTTTGTGTGAGCCTATTTGCTGTGCTTGCCTGTCACTGTCCTGCTGTTATACAGGAAATTCTCCATTGTGGGAAAATAAATGACATTTCTATTCTATTCTATCTCAGGACCAAGTTCAATGTTTTCCTAAATTTATTGCTTTTGGTCAACAAAATCACCCCAGTGGCCGTAGAGGTGAACACTTTATAAATTAGTTTGTTAAATAGTTTCTGATATGAAAATGTTGGGGTAACTGTAGCCTATATAAATAATAAAAGCTGGAGGAAATGTTTCGGTGATACTGATTATCGATAATGAAGTATTAAGTTTAGCACTATCTCACATGTGACCCATGAGATGGGATCCTCAAATATGTGACAATTTATATAATTGATTTAGTGAAAACATTTATGTGCATTTGGGAAATAAAAAATAGCTGGACCTTGTCATAATGTGTTAAATATTTTGCTGTTCTTGTGTGAAAATATAATCAAGTGAAAGTTTATGTTTCTTTTTTCAGTTCTGTTCTGCTACCAGATACAGCCATCAGATCGGTTAAGCATATCTAGCATCCTAATACACGACTATTTCCTTAACAAAAAGGTAAAAATCACAAACAGTTGCATCATTTCTGCAAAAAGTCTCAAACAGTGAAAGGAATGAGATTCCTAAGCTGGTTTTACACCAGAGGGTGTTTTAGACATTTGAACATTTTCTGTTATGGATTTTAGAATATGTCTAACCAGAATTAAGGAATCTTCCACCACTTTCCTGCTGCTGATCTTTTGAAGATTTTACAAGGACTGTGTGTACTCATGAAACCTTGAGAAAATTAGGAGAGCATATTAGGACTATAAAAGCAGTGATTAAGACAATTTGGAAAGTACAAGCATCTGCTCTGTAGCCTGTTGTGCTAGTGAATTAGATGATGTGCTTCGGCCTAGAGGTGCTGCTCAGTACTCTTGATTGTTTAAATAATTGATTGATTCTTATATTGCATTCTAGCTTTAATGATTCTGAAACATATAGCTTTGACTTGACCAGACTTTAGCAGGCGTTTGCAGGAACAAAGTCTGTTTTGATTTTCTCCCTCCTTCATATGATTTTAAATATTACTAACATGGTATTTTATACAATTGTATACATTAATAAAAGTTAAAATGATGTATCACAGTGAGGTGGATTATTTTTGTTGCATTTTTGGGTACATAGTTATAATTTGAGTAGAGATGCACGATATATCAGCACCAGCATCGGTATTGGCTGATATTAGTCATTTTTAACATATCCATATCAGCCCAATAAAAAACTGGGCCAATATGAACAATCAATATTTATTTTTTATCCGTTTCTACCTGTTTTTCTCGCAAACTTGTCAAAACGGTAGTGAAATATATATAATATTGGTAAATATCGGTTATCAGCCATAACAGCGATAGTAATATCGCATATTGATATCAGCCCAATTTTTTCGTACTCCTGCATTCCTAAATTTGAGTATTCATTTTTAATCATTTGGTTATTTTAAACCAGTGCCACAGGCTCAAACTTAACCTGCTGTGATCTATCTGTCCATTATTGATTGTCTTGGTGTTGCAGGGTCGAGGGGGGACAGAGTCTTCATCTGAACAAACAATGATGTCACTAACACAAACCTAAAGTTTTACTCCACATGTTCAAAGCTTTGACTTTGAAGCCTGTGGTTTGCCATTTTATTTCCCTGGCCTTTTAAATAAATATTCAAATTCATTTGCCCAAAAGTCATAAAAAGAAACATTTAGCAAACCTCATTGAATAGTTGTGATCTGGATTTAATCAAACTTTTCTTCGTTTTGCATAACTAAATGTAATCTCATTTAGAAAGTCTATTCCAGGGTCTCTGGCTCCACAAAGTTCCAGTTCTTTCAAAAATCTGGAGGGGATTTCTGACAGCTCATTTAAGTTGGAGACACAGATCAGTGCAATTTTTAAACCAGTTTTGCCAAAGTGAAACTTAATCTGCTCCTCAAGGACCTGGAAGAAATAGTCCAATAATTTATCCAATTTACACTAGACTTTTGCAGTACACTGTTTGTTCATCTAGAAGAGTTTTCTTTGTCCTTTTCGCGTTTTTTGGAATGCAATTGCTCCTTTTTAAATTGGTTTGAAAAAGGGCATAAACTTTGATGCTATACCTTGTTTACTGGCTCCCCAACTGTTTTTTTAAGGTTTTATTGGCTGTAGGAGCCTTTATTTGAGAGTGATTGGACAGGAAAGTGGATAATGATAGAGGGGGAGACACGCAGCAAAGGTCATCAGGCCAGGACTCGAACCTAAACAGCCACGTCGAGGACTGAGGCCTCCATATGGGGTTATGCTTTACCCTTCGCCACCACAGCACATCGAACTCCCTGTTTTTAAGTTTAAGTTCTTGCTGAAACACTGAAAAATAAAACATACGATTGACCAAACTTTCACAGCAGCTTCTCTGATTCTGTGGTTTTGCTTTTCTAATTCACATTGCTTAGACTGGAGAAAGGTTTTAATCCCTGCTGTAGAGTTATATTCTCTCAGCAGCTTTTCTTCAAGGAGATTAATGCCTCATAAGATCATATATGTTACATTTTGATCAAATAGCCAATCAACTAAAAACTGTAGTCAGATTAGTCATGCTCTTATATATTATATATATATATATATATATATATATATATATTTTTTTTTTTTTTTTTATATTGTCTCAAACCAAACATCTCAGTTTTCCATGTTTTCCTATTCAGGAAGGTGATAAAGAAGTCATTTTGTTTCAAACGTAATTTAGAAATGTTGACTATAAACTGGTTGTGCTTTGTTGAAAGGATAACTCACATTTGCAATAAGTGGGCTACATACTAACTTGGTTTTATCCATCGCTAAAAAACAAATTTCTCTTGTTTTTTAAAGAGAAATTTGCACACTAGTTTGACTCCTCACTCATTGTTTCATTTGCATTCATGACTCTGCATTTATGAACTTAGTAAAAGACCAATAATCTGAATTATGTAATAAAAACATGCTAAAGTTTTTAGAATAATCGCATGCGTTAACGTGAAAGTTTTGATTTTCTTCTACGTTTTGTGATTTCACACTTCTTGAACAGACTTCACTTTAATATCAACCAAACTTTTGTTACTTTTAAATTCACCAGCCACTTTATTAGAGCCGCTTGTCCAATGATAGCATTATAGTAGAAAACACATAAGACACCATAAATACCAGTCACATGGTACAGAGTCAATCCATTTGGGCAGACGGGCTGAATGTAATCTGAAGTTCAAGTAGACGGCCAGAATATGGAAAAAGGGGATTTTCCTGAATTTGAACAGGGCATGTTAATGTCATATGAGCTGATCTACTGCAGGTTTTCCACACATAACCATCTCATGTTCACACAAAATAGTCAGACGACAAAAAGGCAGCACCAGGTCCAAAAAACACTTATTACAACCAGTTGTATGCAGAACGCCTTTCCCTAAATGCACAAAATATTTAACGTTTTGCAGCAGAAAACCTCACTTTCATAAAAGAAACAGGCTCACAATTAAAAACAGATTGAAAAAGACATTATATGTGTGAAAAGGCTTTTCTAGTCCAATGAATCCGTAACATTCAGATGGCACAGTAAGATTTTGGCATAAATGAGATGAAAGCATGAATCTGGCCCAACTCGTATCAATGCATTGCACAATATGTGTAATTTTTTTTTCCATTGTTGCAACTCACTTTGTGTCAGTCAGTTGCAAAATATTAGCAGCATGCAGTGTGACAGTAATGACCACACAAATTGATGCAACAGTGACTGAAAGGGAAAACGCATTAATTTAAACCATATTTATTGTGTTATGTGTTGAGCTTAAGTTGTTAGGCTTTAAAACAACATTTTGTGCCCTATCAGATGAAGTTAGACTAACACATGGAAGCAGTTCACAAATGCTGGGGATTTTGGCCTCCTTTCTTAATCTACCACTAGAATCGAACGTAAAAGAAATATTTGCACTGCTGTTTCATAAATCATTCAATTAAAGTGTTAATCTGATCACCATCAAAGAAATTGGTTGTGAAGAAGAGGGGTTTTTTGGGGGCTGCGGAGTAGGGGGGGAACCAAAAGATCTTAGACATTTTGACTGGACACATTTTACTGATTAAAATTTAATCAGAGATTTTACATGAATCATTAATTGTGAACACGTCTAAGAGTTCAATTTAAGATCTAAATAATGTATTCATACAAAGACATTCTGGGGAAAAGCTGACTTGACTTTAGGGTAAAGCTTCAACTTAAAATGTTTCTTTGAGAACCTTGATCAAATTTTAAACAATGTGATGCAACCATGTGGATAATGGTTGTATTATAAAGCAGGATTATCTTTGAAGTAGCATGACAAATATACATAAAAACTAAATTATTCATCTGGAAAAACAACAGAAAATCTTTATGACAGCTTTGGATGTAAGAGGGAAAAAATGCATAAACCCAGAAATGATCATCCAGAGTAAAAAACAACTTTCTTTTGAATCAAAAGACAAAACAAATACTTAATTTCAATTAATGTATTCACCAGAGTTGAATGCCACGTTTGTGGTCTTTTGCCAACACCGCTAGTGTCTCAAACACTTAAATGCTGGATGTTAATACTTGGTATAAAGTCATTTATCCAGCAGCACTCAGTGTTCTCTTCACAAGGCTGGAACATACAGAAAAAAATCTTTTAACAATCCTCTTTGCACGGACTCTCTTATTCTTTCTACTTTTTAGTTCACACAGTCACATATAGTTTTTGGGTCTTGGGAATGAGAAGGCCTGGAGAAACATTGCTTTTGTCCTGTTGACCATTTATATCTTCACTAATCAATACAATGGAATGCCAACTCATCCTTAACTGTGAAAGAAAAAACAAATCTGTTGAAGTTGCAACTCACAGATAAGTTGCTTTTGTTTTTTTGTCCCTCATGCAACCCCCATTGTAATGCCACCCTGGGTAACTGCCTGTATGACCCATAAAAAACACAATGATGATCCAGAAACAGGCCCACAGCATCACACATCCTGCACCAAAGTGGGAATGAACTGCTTTTCCATACTTTGTTTCACAGTAAATTCACCTGGAGTCTTGTAAACAAAGTATTCATGCAGATGTAGTGCACATATTTGACATGCACTTAAACTTGTAGCTTTAAAAATGAAACCACAATACAAACAGAAAAAATATTCCAACTTTATGGGAAACACCATAGATAAAAACACATGAAAGAAAGAACAAGAAGCAAGAAAAAGAGCATAATTTTGTATTTATCAAACTTTTCAAGTATTCATAATGTGGCTGGTCCAACTTGCAGATTAAGCGAGCTAAATATACAAATGAGATTATTTCTCTCTTCTCAGCTACTGTCTGAAAGCATTTCATCTGTCTTTATATCACTGCATACTTACATTTTATTATCCTCTGCAGTAACACCTGCTGCACCATGACTCCATGGCGATTGTACACGATAGACTTTATGACCTTGTTATATTCATCAGACAACTATAATGTGCGCTGAGCATCAAATGGCTACATTTCTCAGTGTGTCCCAGATGTTTATCACATATGAAGACTGTTTCTCTCCGTGTCTTTAGTCAGGCTCTGCAGCAGAGATCTCTGAAAGGTCACATCGCTGGACTCAGGGATCAGAAACTCCAGCAGCAGGTCACAGATGCTGTAGATCAAATGCCTGCAGACAAGAACACAAACAATCACTGACAAATGTCAAGAGCCTCTAAGAGACGTAAATACATGAATCAGACCTCCATTAACACATTTTGTTCAATTCCTCTGGTTATTAAACGTTCAGAATCACGGTGCTTTCCGAAATGACTTACTTGTTTATCTGATAGTCCTGTAAAGACTCCAGCATGGTCTCCAAGCTCAGTCTGTACTTCTCGCTTCCCAACATATCAGCTATTAGCTCTGTCACGGCATCAAAAGAAAAACTCAGTTCACGTTGAGACACCTTTCAATTCACAACGGGTAAATTTAAACCCCGAAGCTGCTACAGACCAGGAAGCAGCTGCATTAGGCAGTTCAGACATTGATCCTTGGTTTCCTTTTTTTCAGCAGCACTTCGTTCAGGCCGGGGTTGAGCAGGCAGCGTCCCACCGGGCCACACAGCTTCTTGCAGGACCTGGAGGTAAATCACCCAGCAGGGGGCGCTGGTTAGGTGGGCAGCGCCTATGTCCAGCCATCTGGAATGGAAATGGGACAGTTTAGATTTTTATATTAAGTGTGGGCATTTTGGTCAATTTATCAGTCAAACTCTGATATAAACAAGCACAAATCTGGGATCTTGATGAATTGTTGCCAAAAATAAAAAGAAAGCCACACCCAAATATAAAGATTAAGACAGGAAAGTCCTGGTTCTTCTATGTACTGCGTATTTAGAGTCTCTGATAAACATGTTGGACACAACTAGAACAGTTTTCAAAAACAACTTTTACAGCTTCCCACATCTAGATTTGAAGATAAGGGAAACAAAAAACATGCTTGGAAAATGCATCTGTTGCCATTTATTTATATGTTTGAAGTGCTGTTTGCATTTACTGTGCAAAATCAGACGAAAAAAAACAAAACAAAAACAACTACCTTTCAATGAAGGTACCAAAGAGAAGTCTGATGGCCTTCTGGATGTTCTCTGTGCAGAGCCAGCTCCAGTGATCCTTCATCAGCAGGCACAAAATGTTCAAAGCAACATCTGCCACAGCTGTGTCTGCGGTGGACACAAATACGCACCGGATAAATCATGTCAACACAGCGACTTAAAAACGTTTGATATTAATGGTTCGGATACTACAACGCAACTAGGTCAGGTTTGGCCACGCGGCGGAGTTCTAGCGCACCCTAGTGGAGAGACTAAGTCACTGCAGGTTACTGCTGCGCTACAGTACAGATAAAGCTACAGTCTTGCAAAAGTATTCATTGTCGTTTTTCACATTTTTTTTGTCAGATTGCAAACACTTTGATTTATTTTATTGGAATGTTAGATGATGCGCAAAGTGAAAGATAATTTTATACTGGAAGGAAATAATTGCAACTGTTATTTGAATAAAATTGTGTAAAGTGTGGCATGCTGTCAGATAGAGCTCACATTATGTCATTACTCCTGGATAACTCCTGTCTTCAGAAGTAAACTAATTAATTCAGTTAAATTCAGTTTATTTATATTGCGCCAATTCACAACAAATATTCTCCTGAGGCACTTTGCAAAAATAATTTTAAAAATTATTAGTAGAGTCCATGTTCTTAAGGGTTTTATGCTCCCTTTTTTGCAAAATAGCCCAAGCTGAGTATGATTAAATGGAGAACACTTTCAACAAAAAGTCCTGCAAAAGAAGGAATTGGATTCAGGCCTGGACTGTGACTGGGTCATCCCACAACATAAATATAAACTAATTCCCTGTAGCTTTTTACGTCCCAGCAGCAGAGTAAAGTATTTTCCCACAGCTCTATTGAGCTCCATCAACCTTACCATCTACTCTGACCGGCTTCAATTACTCTCCTGTATCACGATGTGTTCACAGTGATCGAGGAAAGTTAGTTTTCCACCATTTTCTGGCTTAAAAATGCCAAAAAGTGCACTCATTTCACCAGAGAACATTCTTGTACACGTTTGCTGTGTTTTCCACGACTCTCAGCAAACTTTACACATACTTTTCATGGTTTACTTCAACAAAGGCTTATTAGAGGAGCACAGATCTGAATATTTTTGCAGGGCACTGTATCATTATCCCAACCTGTCCCATGAGTTTTCCCTGATATCTTCTTGTCTTTAGCTTTCAGCTCGTAGCTCGGCTTGACTGTTTCTGTCATGTTTGGCCCACCAATAAGTCTTTCCTGCTCTCTGACGAAGTTCTCCAAGCCACATAGTGACATGCCATTGAGCACCTGAACAGTCACAACAAATGGAGGAACATGTCAGCTCTGTCTGATTTCTGCCTGGAGCACACGTTTTACAAATGTGTTCAGTGTGTTATCTCACAGAGCTGCCTTCACTGAAGCAGTATGTCACTTTAGGATGGAGATCTGGAATATTGAGCGATGGAGAAACTTTACTTGGGAAAAGCCTCCTGAGGCCCGACATAAAGAAACAAACAGAATAACGTTTCATATATATCTTTTCAAAGGCATGACTGCACAGAGTACTGACCAAACAGGGCTGTCACCTGTACTTTCTGTAGTCCATTGTTCTTCCGTCAGTATCACCCTCAATGTCTTCGGTTGGACTGAAAAGCTCAGGATGAGGGAATGCTGTCCTCAGAGTATCTAAAGCGTTTTCCATCATCTCCGGTCGCAAGTTTAAGAAGTTAAACAGTACAAGACATAATCAAGGTTTGCCATACTCTAAATCTGACTCCTTCTGTCTGTTTTTAGCTACCTTATCAATTCTTGACTTTGTTAATGGCTTTCTCCCAAAATACGTGCAAACGTCCGAGTTCATGGCCAGGAACTCCTGCACGTCTTCACTGTTGGCCGTCTCAGGAATGCTGTTTAATTGCTGCAAAAAACATGAGCACATAAAATATACCGCCTTGCATTTAAGACCTACGTCTTCAACATACCTTCAGGAAGGTATCCAGCTGGCTTTTACGAGCTTCAACCTTCTCGCTGTCCTGGCTGCCAAAAGGAAGGTCAGGAAATATTTTCTTTGGGCCTTTGACATCTGAAAAGCATTCCATTTATAGATAAAGATGCACTCTCAATGGAATAATAAGATTTACTTGACGTGAAAGTAATTCGTCATTCACTTCGGATTAGTTTCCTGAGCTCCGGCTTCTCCTCCAAGCGTGCTTGCAGGTTGAGGAACTCGCTGTATCTGCGGTTAACAGAGTGACCCACTGCCAGTGGTGCAGCGGCTGTGCAGTCACCATCAGCCACCGTCTCAAACTGTAAAAAAACAAAAAAACATGGGTTTTAGTTTTGATTTGGTCATATAAACGTAAAACTGCATGGCTAACAAATAGACACACACACACCTGTACATAAAAGTATGTTGTAAAAACTAGCTTAGCTTTGATTAGAGTAAGAATTTGTTAAACTTTTGATCATGTCAGACAACTATAAAGATCATTTTGTATCAGGAGTTACATTAGTCTATTTTTTAATCTTGTACTGGTAATGGGAGAGTAAGATTAAGCATGTGGTTTTCTTAAAGATTAAAATGATTAATAATGTGGTTAAAGATTATTTTTCCTGAAACCTTTAATTTGAGCTTAAATAATCTTTCTGTTGTTATACAGTTTGACATTTTCCCTCTTGATCTTTTCTAATTAGACAAGAAATAACCTGTTACCAGATCCAACATGAAATTAAAGTTTCAAAACTGGACTTTGTTTATCTTGCTGGTCTTGTCTTAAATTTGCCCGAATAAAGATATTAAAAATGTCCATTTGTACAAACAAAAGCCCAACTTCCCCAACAATGACTCAATAGCATGTTGACGTCCATAAGATATTTTATTCTATTTGCACATTGATGCAATTTAGAGCTGGGATGTCGTTCTAATCAATATTTTAAACCATTATAATGTACACTGATCAAATAAAGTCTCCAGTTAAGGATCTCCAGTCATTATCATCATAGTAATAGTTCAGAAAATCTAATATAAATTCATCGAACAGTAAGTAAAAGCACCTGGAGAGTGTAGAGTGTGTATGGATGTGTGCCGGTGCTCCGCTGCTCCTTCACATTGACTGTGCCAGAAATGTGAATGTTCTGGACTCTGAATGGCGTCAAAGTCGGGCCGCTGGACAGGTCGAAGCTGTACGTGGTCAGGCAAAGCTTTTTTGGGGGGCAAACTGGGGATTTGTCCTGCGCAATGCCAGCTGGCCACAGGGAGTCTTTGGGCTCAACCACCTTCGATCCAAAATTTCTCAGAGGTCGAAAACAACCGCAGGCTTCTTCATCGCAAACACTTCCTGTCAGGTTATCGTCTGAGTCCGAATGGATAAGTGGGTCTGCAGAAACGGTTTTGCTCTCCGATGACTGTTTATACTGGCCCGATGTGAGCGAGCAGCAGTTCATCTTGGACGGTGTGTTGAAGCCTGCGTGGTAGCTGGATGTTCGGCTGGGAGACGTCAGGCTGACCAGGCTGCTTTGAGACGAGTCCGTCCCAGAGATCGCACTCTGGCTCTGAGGCTCATCTAAATCAACAGAGGTGTTCTTGGAGCTGAAATCGGTCTGATCGGACACAGACAGTGACTTGCAAGTAGTCCATGACTCCTCATGTTCATGACATTTATACAGTGCATCAACAGAGGGGTCATCCACGCTAATATCCTGCGATTCTCTGGATTTGGTGAATATGTCCACGATGGTCTGATTGAGCCAGTCGGGATCGGAAACCCTGCCTATCAACGGCAACAGCACATTGCAGGTGATGAGCTCTGTCACCATGTAACCCCCGGTCCTCGTTTCCATCTGAGGGTATGGGACCAGAACATGCAACACAAGTTTAACCAAAGCTCTGGCGTAGTTGAGCTCAGCGGTGGAACTGCTCACGGCTGGATGAGGAGACTCGACTTTACTGTAGAGCTGCCACAGGCCGCTGCTCTCCTTCTGCGCCGACTGGATCTGCCTGACAGTCATGTAGCTCTGCAGGTGGCAGCCATACAGCTCCAACAGCCGCTGAACCAGAGCTTTCCTGTCCACTCGCCGCGCACGCTCCTTCAGTTCCATCACAGACTCCAGCATCGAGTGACGCACGGCTCGTTCAAACTCTCCTTCCACCTCAGGAAGCAGGGTGCGGTACCACGAAGACACGAAGTCACGTACTGCCTTGTGGACCGCACAGTGGATCTCATGGTTCAGCCTCCACTCATGCTCAGGGGAACACAGAGGAGGGTTAACTTTCCCCAGGGGTAAAAAATGCTCCAGATGTAGGAAGCTGTTAGCGTCCAGGGCAGCTCGGGACCCGAGCCAACCACCAAGAACCACCAGGAGGCTGGTGAAGACGCAGAGCAGCCACACATTCACCAGCAGATGGAACAGGATGAGCCATGCCAGTATGGCGCCAAAACCCAGGAGCCTCCGCTGGCCAAATAACTCCAACAAAGTCCAGTGAGCGGAGCTCTTTGAAGAGGGCATCACAAAAATATGGAAGATGACGTCCTGTGGAAAACAAAGATACGCTAATTAAAAAAAAAAAAAACACACATTAAAGAGAAATTTGCTATAATTAGATGCAAAGCGGAGGTATGTAGGTAAGTCACTACAGTGAGAGAGATTTCTTCAAAAATAACTTTAAAATACATGATTACATATCATTTTAATTTAGCAATCAGTTGATTGATGTGGTCGATTGATGCCAAATTGGAGGAGTATGTGCCTGTAGAAAAGACGGCTTCCAATGCGTTGAGGAATGTAAAGATGCTGTGTGGAAAACAATAAAAGAGCCTGTGTTTAAGGATCAGCAGGGATTCTTCGACATCGACATGAGATTCCTCCGGATTAGAGCACAGATTTGTCATTTCTGACGTGGGCTTGGTTAAAATTAAATACTTCTTTGTTCACTGAAGTCTGTGTCAACAGAATATTTTCTCACGTCGACAGGCCGCCAGGAGGACCAAACTAAAATAAATTGCATTAATAAATTTTGTAGATTTATCTATTTTTTTTTAAAAAAAACTGTAACTTTGAAATATAAAATAGTAAAAAAAAATAAGCGAAACTGTAAATTCAAGTTTAATTCAAGGTAAGAAAGTAATTGAGAAAGTAAATCCAGTATTGTAGTTTTAAGTAAATTTTTAAGCTAAAATATTTATCATGTAAAATGTTCCATCTGTTCCAGTCAGTTATTTATTGCATGCATGAATAATCCATCAATAATTACTTCCAGGTTAACATTGCTCAATTGTCTGTATTTGCATCCGTCTTATAAACATTTCTCAAAGTTTGCTTTTTGTGTACATCTACAGCTCAGTATTTATGAAATATTGGCTGCTGCAAAGTTTAGAGTCACTCAGTCAATATAAATATTAGAATCACTCGTAGGTCAGTACACTGGTCGGATAAACTAGATCGAGGGTGTTAAAACAACTCGCTGCTAAACTGTAGAGCATTATTTTAAAACTAATCGCAATGTAGAACATGAAATATAATGTTGTGACTGCAAAATATAGGACTACAGTACCTGATATGTGACTGGGTCTATATTAGCTGGGAAACCGTCCTGCTTCTCCTCCTGAAGCTTTCTGGACTCGCTTTAATCCTACAGCAAAGATTATCTGGATTGAAAGCTGCTGCCCATATGGACAGCTGACTGCCTGAGAGAAGCTGCTGATACTTCACTTTGCTGTTTATGCACATAATAAAACAACCAATTCATCCAAGGATGGAAATAAATAAATTTTCATATCAAGCAAATATCTGGGTTTGAAATACTGTAAATATCTGGTCATTCAGATCATTAGTAAGTTACTAAATTCTGCAAAAAATAAAATAAATAAATAAATAATTAAAAAAAAACAGATGTAAAAGGTTGATGAGTTGTAGCCTCCATCTGTTCACCAATTTAAAAAGTTCTGGCACCCTTGACTTGAAAACACAGCTAACCAAGCGTATCCTAAAAAGTCAACACACACAAGATCAACTGTGACTCTGAACATAGAAAATGCAGAAACCTATTCCCTACCACTTATGTAAAATCGTGTAACTTGGTATGTATGTGAGAAAATGCCAAATAAAACTATACTAAATGCACACGTCTCCCTTACTGCAGCAGCCTGCCACCACAGCAGAGGGTTAATTCCCTGGAGTAAGGTATCATATAATCCAAACGCCGCGGCTTCGCTGTGCTGCACACTCGGCTGACATTGCACAACAGCCCACAGAGCTGAGCTGACATCAGGAGGGGGCGGAGCAATTGCACAGCATAGAAGAAACCCTTCCCACACAGCTATAAACGTTTTATAATCGGACAGATCTCAGATAAAGCAGAGAGGATCTGCATCCATCCATCCGTTCTGATGGCTCCTGTTGAGGTGGAGAATCCAGGTGAGCTTCCTGCATGTTGTACTTTAAGAAAGAATGAGAGCAGCTGTTCACCTGCTTGTGCTTTCACTATGATTTCAACATGGCTACTTGCACACTGATCTTATAGTAGAGCTTTACTACGTCTAATTTATGCAAGTTTTTTTTAACATATGCTAAAAATCAGCTTAGGGTTTTTTTTTGTGGACTTTGTAGGACATAATGTTCTTTTTGCAGCTAAACTCTGGAGGTATCAGGTTTCACCTTTATACGCAGCATCTTGTTTGAATACAACACTCTCTCACTAGCACTTCTCCTAAATTAAATTAAGACTTGGTTGCAGGCATCATGCCTTTTAGTTGAGCTGTTTTTACACTGATATTGGTTTTTATAAGACTGGCATTTAGTTTGTTTGAAAAGCTACAATAAACAAACCACTTTAACTCTTTTAGGGGAACTGCACAACTAGAAAAGCAAAATTATAGTGTAGTAGCACAGAAGACAAAAAACAAAAATATGTACTATTAAATCTACTATGCTACTTCTACTACAAAGCAATAGTACCTCTTTCTGCAAAGTGTAATCCCGTTTATGAATGTTATTGAAATTCAGTAATCAGAAGTAATCAGAAACTTGAGATTTCTGTTAAACTCTTAGACTGCATGCCAAAAATAAAACTCATACACAGTTGTTTGAAGAGTGTGTACAGACATCTGCAGCAGTTTCAAATAGTTCCCTGTGCTTTGAACGTTTGATTCTAGAAACCTCTGTCTGACTGGACATATCGTTACCCTTTTTTCATCCTTATGACATGCAGAGTTCAGCTGCACCAGAATGAATTTTAGAATATATAAAAAGCACAAATTCAGTTTTGATCGGAAGGAACAAAGAGTTTGATAGAAGGAGATACTGAGACTGCATAAAATCAGACTCAGCTTCAGCTTGCATCTTCAACTCCTCCCTGGCCTATTTCACACATGCGTAGGTCTGGGTGCACATGTGGGACATGTGAATGTAGACCTGAGCGACTGCTGACGCTCACCTGAGTTGGCAGAAACCAACCTGATAGAGGGACAGCTAGTGCAGCACATTGCTCTAAACAATGAAGCTGTTTTGGCCCAGCTGATTCTGTAAAGTCCTTCTCTTATCTGTTAACACGTCAACATGGTCCTGAGCTAAGTTAATTTTATCTGAGTGAATTACCAAATTCACTCAGAATTTGGTAATTCTACTACAAAGTAGTAGTGTGCACCAGCAGTCCTTAATGCACACCAGGACTGCTGGTGTGCATTAAGGTTGTTTTTCTAAGCAAACATCCTTAGAGTAGTATTATTAGGAAAACGGCGTACCTTCCTGGTAGAGAAGAGTGTTGTTCCCACAGCAACAGATGGTATCCATCTCCATGTTGTGTGGAGAGTCAGTTTATGGTCTAATTGCTGTGTTGCAGGCAACCAGCTGTTGAAAAAGTGAAAAGATCAAGTTTAGATGGCTGAAATCCTGTTTATGCTGTAGCTAGGCAACATTGGAGTCTGGACTGTAAATACAGAAACACATCGGAAAGGAGAGCTTGGTAAAAAAAAAAAAAATGTGTCGGTGTCTTTATGGCTAAAAGTTCAGTGCTTTCCTCCACAGGATATACACTATGGTTAAACATTCATGCATTGTTAAACCAAATTAAAAACACCAGGAAGAAAAGACTGCTCTGCTAAGCTCCCAATAAATGGTACAAAATTCATAAATCAAAGATGTTTATCTTCCTCCAACACAGTCAGTCACTCCTCTCTCAAATTTAAAGCTCAGATTTAACATTATTGCTACTTTAAAGCACAATTGCAATTCAGCATTTGTATTTAATCGATTAGTTGTCAAGTTGTTGTTTTTTTAGACATTGGTTGTAAGCTTGTGTCTCTAATAAGTCAGTTTTATCATTTTATTATGTTTAATTTACTTTTTAGCACAGTGCCACACTTTTGGAAAGATGTTCAGTTGAGACTAATTCTGTTTTGAGTAATGTTGAGTTTTCATTTTGGCAATCTCTTCCTTGAAATAATCCTGCAGTGTGAACCCTCAGGAGAGTGGGAGTTGACTTGTCAGCTACATTTTTACTGTTTCTATGAAAAACAAAACAGCTGCCTACAGAAACAGAGGGAACAGGAACCGTGTGATCTTTATTGGGTTCATATGTCAGATTTTGTTTAGTACTCAAAGTCAGATGAGAATCAATCATTTGTTTCTCAGGGGTGAGTGAAAATAAATGCATGTCTGGCTGAATATTTCAATGTGAATGTTTTATAGAGAGTGATTGTGCAAGAAGGCCACCAGAGATCCAGTAAATAAAACTATTGATTTTTCTTAACTTTTGCAACTATCTTTATGGAGAGAATAAGTTTGTCACTTATCCATTATAACATTCACTTTATTGAAGAAACTCGTGTAAACAGTTTCTATTGCTGACAAAAATATGTACCACTACTGAAATCTAAATTCAGAGTTCAATCAAATTCAACAAATCACACTATTTTTGCAAGTCATGGCTATGCAATTGTATTTTGTTTTACACATATTTTATAGTTTTACCAAAGCTAAATATTACAAATAATGTTTTTTTTCATAAACATATTGTGCAACATTTTCTGAACAGTGTTTAGGTACATATTCTGTGAGAAACAACATGTATGAGTTTTGTAACTAGAAAAGCAGTTATACTGTGCAGAAACATGCAAACCATGTGGATGTTTTCTATGGTTGAAGACCAACAAAGATGATGAGTTTTAAGTGTTAGTAAATGACAGCAAAAGCCTAAAATTGCTCTAAAATAAATTTTCTTTGCATTAATTATTATTCATCTAAACAACAGTCAATTGTTTAGGGACTTCATCTGCCTTCAGTTTGAGATCTGCTGTTTCCCCAAAAAAGCCTAATTAGTTATTCAATTTTCAATTTATCCCGGACGAGCCCCCATTTGTCAGGTGTGGCAAATGGGGGCTTGTCCAGCATAAATTGACTTCTGTAAAGTCAGTTTATGACTTTACAGGTCAATTTAAGGGGACTATTTAATTTAACAAGCATAACACATTTTTGGACTGTGGAAGGAAACCATGGTACTTGGTGAGAGACCATTTGTATATGAAGTAAACACACTAAGACCATGCAGACAGACGTTGAGCCAGGAATCGAATCCCTTATCTTCTTGCTTCAAGGAAAAGATTTCTAATCCACATCACAATAGCTTTATTGTTAAGAGCAATGTATTGCACTAGGTATCCCTCAAATAAGCACATGAATGATGCTTGATAGAGAAATAAAAGTGATAATAGTAATAGTTATAATAGTAATAGTTATAGCTGAACTTTAATATCCATAGAGTGTAATTAAGATACTGGCTGTGTTTTCTGCAGATGTGGCCAAACCTACTGCCAAGACCAAAGTAGTTACAGGACTAGAGAGCATTGCTCCTCTTATCAGCACAGTAGAGGAAACCCCTGAACCAATCACCACCACAGTTGAAGGCACTATCCCATCCTGGATCAATGGTAATTTCCTCCGCAATGGACCAGGGAAGTTTGAGTTTGGAAATACGCAGTGAGTATGGAAATTAGCTCAGATTGCATCATTCTGGTTCTGCTTGGTCTCAGTTTGTTTTCTTCAAAATATAATTCTATACATCCAGCCCAGCATTTGTTTTTGCCAACAGCTACAACCACTGGTTTGACGGGATGGCCATGCTTCACCAGTTTAAGATCCAGAACGGCCAGGTGACGTATAAGAGTCGCTTCCTACAGAGCGACGCCTACAAGAAGAACAGCGAGCGAGACCGCATCATGATGTCAGAGTTCGGTACCCTGGCAATGCCTGATCCATGTAAAAACTTCTTCCAGAGATTTCTCTCTCGCTTTGAGATGATGGGTGAGTGTAGTGGGTGGATTATTAGATATTGATTTGACAGAGGATGGAGAAGAATGAACAAAGTTTACTTCTCTAAGAATCCTTCTCAGTTTTAGTGTTTCCTTCTTATTTTCAATCTTATTTTAAGCAAGAATAAAGAGTTTGGATTTATAAAAGAAACTATAACATTTGAGAAGAGCTAGCTATCTAGCTCTGATTAAGTGTGCACAAAATATTTTCAAAGTCTTTGGTTGTTCAAACTCTTTTGGACTCCAGCTGTGTTGGAGAAAAGCCTCTTAAGGAATTTTCTGTGCTGCAGTTGCATAATAAAATATAGCAGGACGCAAGGGAGGAGAAAATGTTTTACATAACCAAACTCCACACAGTAAGTTCAAGCTGAAAACTCTGTTTCATGAACATAAAAGAAGCTAAAGTTATGTTTTCTTCTGTTCCAGAACCTACAGATAATGCAAGTGTGAGCTTTGTGAAATACAAGGGTGACTACTATGTCAGCACCGAGACAAATTTCATGCACAAAGTGAACCCGGAAAACCTGGAAATGTTGGAAAAGGTACTATTATAGTCATCACAAAGAGCTTGGAGGTGATTCCTCCATTTTTAAATGTTGTGCAACATATTTTTCCATCATGTTATACAGTTTTAGAAACTACGATCATCATCTTCTGATTTCTGTTCAAAAGGTCTTTGCAGGGAGGCTCCTCTTCCATAAAATAAATCTATAGATGTGTCTATAATGGAAGACTGAGTCAAAGTCCAGACCTAAATCTAATTCAGGGGCAAGACTTGAAAATTTCTGTTGGAACTCACCGCTGTGCATTACTTTGTGACATTACTTGTGCTTTACAGGTTGACTGGAGCAAGTTCATTGCTGTGAATGGAGCAACTGCTCATCCCCACTATGACCCAGACGGCACTGCCTACAATATGGGCAACTCCTATGGAAGCAGAGGTCAGGCCAATTCATTAGTGAAGCACACATTTTCTACTGTTTTACATCTTAATTTTTCATAAGTTTTATAAAAATAATTTTTACTTTTTTTTTTTTAAATTGTCACTTTGTCCTGACAAAGTTTTTTATTAAAAGAAAAAAAAAAACTACCAGATTCTCCCGCTTGTTCTCTGCTCTGCTACATTTAGCATAGCCATCGATAACGGTGGATAAACTGTTTTTCTGTAACGGTAAGTTGCTTCTCCACCATTAGCAACTATAGCAAACTGGAAACCTTCCTTCTTATGGGGTTCCATAAGCGTCAAAAATTGGAACTTAATGCGCTCTGGCGCTGAATGGTTGGCGATAGTAGCACTGTAAGAATTTTGTTTTTTTTCACATATTATTACTCAAATTATACTGTATGGACATAGTGATAGTTTTAACAAATATGTAAAAAAAACAAAAACTTTTTTTTTTAAATAAAAACTTAGAAATTTCACCACAAAGCCAATGATTTATCTTATGTTTTAGGAACACTGTACAACATCATCAAAGTCCCCCCTGAGAAAACAGAAAGCAAAGACACCCTGCAGGGAGCCAAAGTCCTTTGTTCAATTGTTCCAGCAAACAAGTCCCATCCCTCCTACTACCACAGCTTTGGTAAAGCCGTGCTTCGTGGTACCTCTTCTTTGAACTCTTTTCCATTTGCTGCTGCTTTCAGCTCTAACGCACCTCTCTCCTTGCCATTCTTTCTGGTACCAGCCATGTCTGAGAACTATGTGGTCTTCATCGAGCAGCCAATTAAGATGGACCTCCTGAAGATAGTCACCTGCAAGATCAGAGGAAAGGCTTTGAATCAGGGAATATACTGGGATCCAAAGCAGGAAACTGTTTTCCATCTCATTGACAAGCGTTCAGGAGAGGTCTGATGAGAAGCAAGAATTAAAATTAAAACCAAAAGTCATAATTTCATAAAGTTTATGATTTTATTTATTGCTCTGTAGGTCATTCCAATGAAGTATCACACCAAAGCCATCTCCACCTTCCATCAGATCAATGCCTTCGAGGAGGACGGCTTCCTGATGCTGGATATGTGCTGCTCAGATGGCGGCCAGGCCATCAGCAATTACCTCATCCAGAACTTACGCAAATCAGGAGAGGCACTAGATGAAGTCAGTAAAACAACATAACCAGACTGTGTTGAGCAACCTATTTTCTCCTTTCAGACAATCAGTCAACCGCCATACTTTCTTTGACTAAAGACACCAAAAACAATCTGCTCCTCTGTGATCTTTCCAGCTGTATAACACCAATGACAAGACTTTCCCACGGCGGTTTGTTCTGCCCCTAAATGTGACCAGTCACACCCCAACAAACCAGAACTTGAACACTCGGCCTTCCAGCAAAGCAACATGCGTCAAAATCAGTGCCTATAAGGTGAGAGGGATTTACAGTGCATCCCAGAGATATTCAATCCCCTTAAAAAAGTCACATTTTACTATGTTACAAACACAAAGAAAAACAACATCCATGACGGACTATAAATATGATTAAGTTGTTAAAGTGCTGGCTCCGGTCGGACAACAACTTCAAAATCTAAGCTCCACCGTTAGCATCAATGTTTACTTCCGCAAACACTGAGCACTTCTTTATGGCGGTTGGCAGGGCACGCTATCTCTGTGTGACGCTATTGCGCCCTCTACTGCGCATGGGGGACACTTTCAGGTCGTTTGCCGTTCACATACAGGTCGCATTTATTTGGAAGTGTGAACAACCACGGCAAAAAAAAAATAAATAAATAAAAAAAATAAAATAATAATAATAATAATAATATTTAAAAAAATCCGATTTTACAAAAAAAGCAGTCGAGTCGCCCAACATCAGAGCCAGTAATAAAACGTATAAATAAAAACAAACACATTCTAGTGATGCATAATGTGTCCACCTTTGTTGAATTTGACTGAACGAAGCCTAATGATTCTTTCAATGAGTGTCTAACTTTAGCAACACACAGCTGCTCTTGTCTTTGCCAACAGGTTTTCTGCCAACACGAGAATCTCCATGGAGATGACCTGTACGAGTACGGTGGCCTGGAGTTCCCACAAATCAACTACAGCAAATTCAACACCAGACCTTATCGTTACTTCTACGGCTGTGGCTTCGGACACATGGTGGGAGATTCCCTGCTCAAGATGGACTTGAAGGACAAGACACTTAAGGTGTTATCGTGTTGCTAAATGTTCATTTTGGAAGATGCACTGTACCATCAACAACTGTATGCTTTGACCAGGGTTATGCAACATGTTGTTCTGTAAACCTGCAGAACAAGCCAACAATAGCTTGATAAATAACTTGGTAGAACAAACAAACAGTGATAAAGGTGAAGGTAGTGATGCTCAGTGTTACTTAAGACATTTGGGGAGGCATTTCTTCTTAGTCAACATTAAGGCAAAAATAATAAGTTTGTAAAATTATTTGCAAGAAACCCCAGGGGGTCTGATCCTAAAAAAAAAAAAAAGGATTTAAAAAATATTATTATTTAAATGTCAAAGAAAACCTAAAGTGTAATGTGTGGGATATAAATTACTGCAGGTCTGGCACCAGAAGGGCTTCTACCCATCAGAGCCGGTGTTTGTGCCGTCGCCTGATGCTACGGATGAGGATGCTGGAGTCATCCTGTCGGTGGTCCTCACACCTTCACAGGTAAAACTCCCCATGTCAGGCCCGATACTGAATTTTACTGAAACAGTTACATGAAGACAAGTGCAATACTTTACCATTAAGTTTGAGTGCAGAACTGTCTAAAGTCAGGGGATTTAGTTTAAGATTGAACATTTACTCAATTAAAAATCTATGATTTTCATATAGGTTTGAGGAATAAATATTCCTCAAGGAAATCACACAAAGTGTTCACTTTGATATTGTTGAATATATTTTATTGCAAGAGAAACACAGGTTGTATTAGTATTAAAATATTGGAACATGAAAAGTCTGTCATTTGCTTGTTCCTGTGGACTTCACACAAATATGTTTGTGTCCCAGAAATATACAGGAAAATACTGACTACGTGTATAAGTTTATACAAATAATCCTAATAAAAATTAGGCTACTCTAAACCAATTTATAAAAAATATTGCTTTAATCACAGACTAAGTTTTAAGTTAAGCTTCAGTGCTGGAACGCTTTTTATGTTAGTTTTAATATAAATTCATGTTGACTGTAAGATGATTAATTTCCTTCTTTTAAGCTAGCAGCGGTATGCTGCACTTATATTACGTTACTGAAGGGTTAATGTCACCTGCAGTGGTTTTCTGTTTGTTTGAATTGAGTGTCCTTTCCATGCCTGATTTTCTTCACTCTCTCTGCAGGATAAAGGGACATTTCTCCTGGTTTTGGATGCAAAAACGTTTGAGGAGCTGGGAAGAGCTAACGTGCCTGTTAACATGGCTTATGGCTTCCATGGTGCCTTCTCCGCCTCTCCATAAGCCGCTGCCTTCTACATTAACAGGATTAAAGTTAGTGCATATTATGTAACTGGTCCAAATTAAGTATTAAGCAAAAATAAACAGTATTCCTTAGGCTGCAAAGTCGCTGTTGCAATGTGCACTTACTTTCTTAGCTACACCTTCTAGCACTTGTGCTTGTCTTCAGAGTTGTTTTAATTCTTCATGGTGGACTTTCAGCAAAGTGTCTGAAACAATCTGCAAAGATTTTTGTCTACAATGTCATGATGCAAATCTTGTTGAATGTAGCAGCTCAAATCAAGACTCCTCTGATCTGATCTGCTATTTTGTCATTTTAATGAGCAAGAACAAGAAACTGTAGCCGGAGTTTCTTGTTCTTAGCTGACAGCAGTGGCGCCCATTGTGGTTTGCAGCCTTTTCCATTGAAGGTATGATATGTTGTGCATTCAGAGATGCTATTCAGTTTCTGAAACACTCAGACAAGCCTTGTATGGAACCAAAATTAAGCCATCTTCAAATTCACTTCACTTATTTTCCCATTCTGAACTGCAGGAAGTTGTTTTCACCAGGTCTAAATGTTTACAAGCACCAAGTTTCTGCCATGTTTTGGCTGATTTGCCTTTTTTCTCAAGCAATTGAAAAGAATGTGCCTAGAAAGAGTCCTGATCATGTACGAATGTTTAAGCGATTCACTTTTGATACTGACTAAATGCTGCTAACATATTATCTGCTTTCTTGAAACTTTGCCTAAAAACCTATTAACTGAAACATGATATTCTTATTTTCTTTCCGTTTTATTTTCTTTCCGTTAGCTCAAAACTGACAAGTTGTTCCTGAGGACACAGTAGTGTTACAAAGTCAACTACCTTTGTATAATTTTTTTACTGCTTTTTTTTACATATTTGTATTCACTTCTACATTTTCTATCAACGAAGTTACAATTAAATTTTAATTTTGCTAATTTCTAATGTGTTCCTGGTCGTCTGTTTTACACATCAAGTTAGGAGTGTGTGAGACCTAAAAACATGCAGATAAGTTGGTTTTTCCCACTGGATAAATTTACTCAAATTAAATCTATTTTGAATATTTTCACATTTCAGATTATGCCTCTGAAAGGCAGATGGATTTTTTTTTTTTTGTATACACTCCTCTTCCAAGGTTGCCAATAAGATGTAGATGGCAAATTCAAGAAAACTGCATCCCATATTTATGCTATGACGCCAAGAGCCAGCCAGGAAACTAAACCAGCAGGGGGCGCCCGTCAGCGTCCTGCTTCTCAAGCAAGATACAAATTTTAAAAAGCTCAAAACTTGTAGGTAGAATTATGAAGCATTCTTTCCAATTAACGAGCATCTTTTTAAAAAAGGAAAAATTCTTTGAAATGTTCAATTTATTTAGAATTTACAAGAACTGAAAAAATATATTGTAAATATAAAAATAAAGATGTTTATATTTTGTCAGGAATTAAATGATATTCTCCATTCATAATTTAATCGCACAAATTGCTAAGTATAAGTGAATCATTTATCATTAATAAATGCATTAATGACTTCTGTTGCTGGTGTTAGCACTGAAAATAAAATTTGCGCATTTGCATTTTGTCGTCACACCTAGACAAAAACAATTTGGCTACCATTAGAGCAACCAACCATGTTGCTAAATTTTGAATGAAGTGTTTTTCAATAAATATTTGCCCAATCAGATGCCTAATAAATATGTAATAATATCACAAACAAGCGCAGTGATTGATAAAATTAATGACTGCGGTAAAATAATCCAGCATTTGTCCACTAGAGGGCACCATTTGGCAAGAAGTGACTTCAGTCACTTGGATCCAAGATTTCAGTACAGAACTGAAATCACTTCCTCAGCAAAATAAGTTGTTTTAAAAAGAGAGAGAAACTCTAACAAGTGGAAAAACTGCCACATTCTTCTCTGTAGGAGTTATTCATTGATACTGCTTGTTTTTGAGCAGAGAATCTCATATGTTGCAACATTGTTAAGCAGCAACTCTCCCTGTTTCAGCTGTGCGGTTCTAAATCATACCAGATGCAGTTTACGTTGAAATGTTTGAACAAAAGCAGAGGGGAACATTTCTGGACCCAGCATGGACAATCCAGTCATGAGAGCGATAAAAGCTGTGCTTTTCTTTAATGGAGGGAGAGAAAGCTTCGAGGAACACCAGGCAGGCTGGCTGACTAAAGTTTAGATGTTTTTTTTTTTGTGTGTGTGCTCCAATCTAGAAACTAAAGAACCGCACATGTGGGACAGTTGAGAAAAAAATGCAGCTAACACAAAGGAGAAAGAAATGCAAGTTGATGCAAATGCTAGAAAATTTTACCTTAGTTTACAAAGGAAATATATTTAAATCAAAACAGTGGATTAAGCATGGAGACCAACTGTGGCTTCACTTTTTACGCTGCGTGTGTGGCCAGAGAAAGGTGCAAACTTTCAGAGGAGTGAACAAAAGAGAAGAGAGGAAAAAAGAGCTTTCTCTGGGTGTTCCTGAGAGACATTTAAAGCAACAGGGACCCCAATCTTAAAAGGACCCCTATAAGCGCTAAAGTGGGAGGATTTTGGGTTGCAGAGCATGCATTATTAATGGTTCCAAATGGATCTGCAGATTGTATTTTATAACAAGGGCGTTTCTGTAATTGGAATTTCAGCAGCTCTAGG
The DNA here is from genome assembly GCF_001443285.1 of Poecilia latipinna. Lineage (NCBI taxonomy): Eukaryota > Metazoa > Chordata > Actinopteri > Cyprinodontiformes > Poeciliidae > Poecilia > Poecilia latipinna. Next base: position 179,738 of record NW_015113713.1, on the reverse strand, counting down.
TGGCACGTCGCTTATTTAAATGAGTGAAACTTTCAACCTCCTTTTGAGTTGCTCTCATTGCAACTTTATGGAAAAGTTGCAGAATCAGTCAATAACCATGTTAACACACTCAGAACAGTCTCTGGAAGGAATGCAGAGTGAGGAAGAAAAAACACAGATCTATTATCAAACTGATTAATCTGACTGTGTTTCCCCACTTGATGCATTTTTCTTGCAAACAATGATTTAACATATACCTGCAAATTTTGATTAATTTATCATTTGCTATCACACAGATGGAAAAAGTTGGGGAAAAAAAGTAATACCCCTTGAACTTTGTTGCATTACCACAAAAACAAATGTTTAATTTAAGTTTTCTGTAGCTGACCAGCACAAAACATTGCATAGTTGTGAAGCAACAGGGAAATACTCAGTGGTTTTATTTTTTACAGAAAGAAAAAGAATTGAGTCGATATATTTAATCATTTTTCCTCTGGTACTTTAACAACAAAGAGTGAGACACAACTGAAAATACAGCAAGAAACACAAATCCTAAAAACTAACTGTCTCCAGGATTAGTTGTGGACTCCAGATGAGACCAAATGTTTTTTTGACTGTCATATCCATCAGTAAACATGGTGGTGGCAGCATCATGCTGTAGGGTTGCTTTTTTTCAACAGGGAGAAGGAAGCAGGTCAGATTTTTGTGGTGGTAAACCTGGAAAAAAACCTATTAGGATCTCCAAAAAACCTGAGAAAGGAGTGAAGATCTTTCAGCAGGATAACAATCTTAAACATTTATACATAAATACGAGAAATGGTTTCAATCAAAGAATATTCATGTGTGAGAATTAGCTAGATTAGAGGCCATTCTAATCTAATCTGGGAATTACTGTTCAGAGATAATCTTGAAGTCTTGAAGCTGATAGAGACAGACTCCAGAGATTATCCTTTTTCTACTTCCTCCTAATAATTATGTACTACTTTATGTTAGGCTGTTGCAAAAACTCACAGTAAAATATACTAACGTTGTGGTTATAATGTTATAAAATGTGAAACGGGGTAGAGATATTAATACATTAGTAAGTCTGCAGAGCTGCTCAGGCTCGGGTCAGGGCTTGTATTCTTCTGGAAGGATGTTATCATGGAAAAATAAGTGTTAGATGTATTTTTAGCTCTTTTCTTGTCAGTGATATGAATAACTCCAAAAGCCGCTGCCTTCTGTGGAAATGGAAACTTTTGAAGGCACGTCGACTCCAGCGCTCGCAACGAATATCTTTTAGCTGCACAATTTTATATATATAAAAAGAAACTGCTCGTAAACAAACAACTAATCATTTAAGCTAACAGCAACTATCAGTTCAGCTTCGGTGAAAAGTGAAAGCAAACATTTGACAAGAGAAACTGGCCAAGTGATTTAAAAACAATCAAGCTGTAATCGCTTCTCACCACTCTATACATCTGTGGCAGCAGCCTTCACAGCACATCGCAGGGACTGAGAGCTGATCACAGGGTAAAGTTTCAAAGTTAAACATGCTCACAAGACGGGGTTTTTTCCCCCCTCCACATGGAGAGCATATGGAAGAAATTCTGCTCTGATTTGGACTTGCCCATGAATAAATCCAGCGTTCTGCTATAAGCTCAGGTTTATGCTACAAAAGCCTGGAGTTTTATTACTAATAGGTGATGAGAACATAATGTACAGTGTGGATTTATAGACTGTTTTAACGATTAACAGAGATTACAACATGTGTTCACACAAACATAGAAGCTGTGGATGCTTTCTTTGTCCACCGAGAGAAAGAAATTAAAAAAAAGAAGCTAGTTATTTAGGTTGTGGGTTCAAATCTTAGTTTGATGTTTTTCAGGATGAGCTTAGTCATGGCTGCTTATAGTCTCACACACACACACACACACACACACACACACACACACAAATTGCCCTTTACTCGTGAGAGAGCTAAAAAAATATATAAAGGTATATAAAGCAGGCCATGTGCCGTGTACCGGTTTAACCTCCCCACGTAATTCGATATTTTATATTACTGAGCCGCTGTACATCACATCTAAATTGGCTGCGCACACCCACACATGTGTTTGCAATTACCCTGATTAGACCTCTGCTCAGGTTGACAGTAGGTGGAGATAAATATTACATGAAGTCCTCAAACTAGTTATTAAATCAAACAGATCGGTACGCTGCAAGGTCCTGAGTAAGAAGTCAAAAATTGAAACGCAAAATCAAACTGAACGGAGTGAAAAAAAGACTTAAGATCAGATCTGAGCGAAGGCAGATAAACGGGGCCTGAAAGCAGAGAAGCAAACATCAGTAAAGCCGACTTGACCAGAGCGCTAAGAGGAGAAAAAACTAATCTCTGAGCTGATGTACAACGGCTGAAATTCTTCCAGTCACTTTATATATGACTGAATTAGACATCACTGCTGTAAGGCACCATGTGCTGATGCAGATAAATATGTTGCCAACTTTTGTGAAGGTGTGTAAAAAGTCCTAAAACAGCATAATCTCACTGAAAATTTGAGTGCATTTATTAATTAGTGATAAAACGGTACATTAAGTTAAAGGAGCGGCATTATGTATTTTACTACGTTACCTTCAGTTCTTTAATAAATTCTGTATATTTCAAATATGACCTAAGAAACAGAACCCATTGGACCTTGCAAGCTTTTTACCCCGTGCATGTCCCAGTGTGGTCGCACTGATGCCTTTTGCTTTTTTACAAAGTTTTGTTTTTTTGTTGTTTCGGGAACTGACAAGCTGATGGGACACCGCCATCATGTCCCCATCGTCCGACCGCGAAATCTTCCATGCTCCTCCTGAGCGTCACGCTAAGACAACGGGAGGGTTGAAAGAAATTTGACTTCGCAATTTAACACCTTGAAAACTGGATCTCTGTTGCTTTAAAAGCTCCTGCTCTTTCTGAAAGGAAGTAACCACAACGACGCTCCTCTATCACCGCTTCAAGACCGTTTTTACCAGCGTTGCACTGAGACGTAGCTGGTACAAGAAGCTCTGCAGATGCTCAGTTCCACCAGGTGTTTGCTAAGTACTGCTGGCTAGTCTGAAGGAGCCGAGTATGAGGTCCAGCCAGGCGTTTTGCTACGGTAAATTAAATGATTTCTCAAGCCTGTGTAAATTACTCCAGGTATGGTTCTGATGAGGTAATATCATGACTTGAAGCTCAAGAAAGTTTAATTTACATAATACTGCCCCAGTAATTGTCTAAATCAAAGGTGGCACATCTGTTTCAGCATCTGCTGGTGTGTTTTGGTTTGTGTGGGTCTCATCACTAAGTACTGGGCTCCTATCTGGAGACCCATAAAGGTACTGAGCTGGGAATCTCTTCCACTTCTCACTGAGCATATTGGCAAAGTCCCCCTGCAGGTGACACATTCTCTGCTACACACACCTGATGATTTAATCAAGTCAATAATGCCGTTAGGATGCATGTTGACATGACCTTTTTCTATATCAAAACTGCTCTGGCACATTGAGGCAACCAGCTTCTCCATATTGCATGTCTGAATTGTAAAATAGGACACAAGAGATGGTGGATTTTCTTTGTCCTCCCTTCTGTGGTAGATTTGGTTGTCGTCCAGTTACTGGCCAACAGAAATGTGTTTCACTGTGCTTGTACCCCTGGGAAACTAAACTAATGTGATGTCCTTAAAAACTTAAAGCAAAAGTATAAATTCTAGAAATTTGAAGTTTATTTTAAAAATGTTTAGCTTCATTTTTAACAAATTATTTCTTTACATGGCATTCTTTCACACCACTATATTCTCATTAAAAAAAAAAACAATAAAAAAAAATCTTTAAAGGACAAATTATGTCCTATTTGTGAATAAGATGTGCATGATTAAAATGTTTTATTCTTAGTTATCTTTAATTAAGTATTGAAATTAAAATTTTAATGTCAGTCAGGCTTATTAGATTTAGGTGATATAGTTTCTTGCTGTTTTTTTGTGCAGACTGTTTATATTTCACTTCAGGTCTTTCAGTTTTACGTTTATTGATGTAGATAATTTTATTTTTAAAGACTTTTTGAAGGATGCTGAACAAACTTTACTAATGCACTGCAATAAATTGACTTCATTAAAACTAACACTTTAGATTTATTTATTTGTGTCGTCATATATTCTGATAATTCTGCAAATTCTGTAGGGTGTGTGTGTGTGTGTGTGTGTGTGTGTGTGTGTGTGTGTGTGTGTGTGTGTATGTGTGTGTTATCAAATGCAATCTCTCTATATCATTGTGACTTATTTTACTAGGTAAATATAAACTCAAATATCTTGCAGATTTAGGTTGGATTCATTTTAAAATTAGGTCCCGATTATACCAATGCAGATGTTTGCAACATTTATATGTTTTGTACTGTTTGTCCACAAACTAGACCTTTTTGAAACAAGAACTTTACAAACTACAACTCAATTTATGAGGATTTCTAAATCTCCTCTCCTCACTGTCCCTCTGTCGTGATTCAGTTTGCAATGAAGATTAATATTATTAAAGTTCTAGCATGCTTTCGTAGAGATGTTGCTTAAAACAAATGCATATAGTCAGATTTATTTTTAATTCCAGGACAAAGACCTGAGCAAGCCAAACATAAACGTTGCTCCATGAGCAAGCATTTTTAAAATGCAAATTAAAACAGATTGAACAAAGGCAGCTTCGGCAGAATTTGGTCAGTCTAAAGTCTCTCATTGACTGAGGAAAAAATAAATGAATCAATAAAAATAAATAAATTCAAGCAGCCATCATAGTTTCTACTCAAACAGCAGAATGACTGAACTTCAAAACAAATCTTGTAACATGAATTTGCAGAAGGTTCACGTTGCAAGATGTTTTCCTTTAATGCAATATGTCACATGACAGTCACTTTAATGTTGATGGATTTTTTTTAAGGGGGATGGGGGTTATTGTACACAAAGAAACATTATTGTGGATGAAGTTAAAAAAAAAGACATTTTTTAAATAAATAAAAATCTGATGAGTGGAGCGTACAATGTAGTTCCAGCTTAATACTGGATAAAGATCTGCCAGAAGGTGAAACTAAAGTCTCGATTATCTTGCGTCCTGTAACAAGTTTTTCCTCAAGCATTTAACCAGCTTTCTTATCGCTACAGATGATCCCGTGGCATGATGCTGCCACCAACATGTTTCACACATCACACAAACATGTAGGCTAAAAAAAAAAATCTGTTCTAGTCTCATCAGAGCAGAGCACCTTCTGCAAAATGTTTGCTTTGTCCGTGGTTCATAAACTTCTCATGGTTTTCCTCATCAACAGATTGTTCCACCCGAGATGTGGATCTCTACAGCTCCTCCAGAAACACAACAAACCCGCCTGCATGTCCGAAGTTGCACCCATATTTGTTTTGAACACAGCTCAGCGAGATGAAGTTCAGACGTAGTTTTGTATGGTAACCCTGCTTTAATTATCTGACCTCTCTGCAGCGTTCTTTGGTCCTTAAGATGCTTACAGCAAACCTTTAAGGGCTTCACACACGATAGTTATACGCCTTGTGTTGCTCCATTACCTAACATCCAAATATAACACATTGAAGATGTAGCATGTAAGTACGGGAATGTACAACAGGTGTAATTTTAAGTAAAACCGTCTAAAGCCTTTTTGGACATTATACAGGATTTCATAAATTTAAGGCTGATATGCAATCAACTAAACCTTAAAGCATTTTTCTCAGACAAGCAAAAATATTTTGATTATTTGGAGTGCAATGCAAATTTATTTTGACTATGATCCAAAACTGTACTATTTGCACAGCTGTGCCTTAAAAATATGAAAACTGTTAATGGATTGAAGATTGACGTGCAAGTAAAACAGCAACTGGTAAAAATCAGGTATGCTAAGATTACAAAAAGCAGAGCATTAAAAGACCAGATCAGAATTCCTCTGCAGATTTGATTTGAGATTTGCCGCCTGGTAACAACTGTACCGTGTGCTGTAAATCAACAGCACAAGTCGTCCTTTAAGCGACTTCAGACGACCAAAACAGGGTTAGTGTTTCACTGCTGTGCCCTCCATTCATGTGATAATCATGTACATGTGAGGAATCTTACTGCCGTCTTGATTCGGCTTCCCGTCAGTTTGTTGCGTTACACCCAGTGTGTTTGTGAACATTATGGAGAATATGGAGCATCCTCTTTACCTCTGTGTGTGTTTGTGACAGCATGGCCTCCCGCCACCTGACACACACACCAGGCACGCATCCTCACACACTACTACCGCAGTCTTTTTGAATACATCTCGCCTGATTCACGTTAACCCATAAAACATGTCTGACATATTAATCGGCTCTGTGTGTGGGGGTAGCTCTACTACCGCGCTGCTGTTCGGGGGGAGAGGACTCTCATTGGACCGCCTTACGCATGTGAGCAGCCAATAAGAGAAGACTGAATCTCTCCTCTCCTAGCAACAAGACTCTTTATCCTCAGTGCGGCGCAATCAGCAAGCTGACACCCATAATTTTACAATATGAATAATTGCAGCTTTACAGCTTTTGCAGCAGAAGCAGCGAAACAAGTTTAGCCTTCTCCACATCCACATTGGGACATCCTTTTCTTCCCTCTGCTCTGTATCTCGGCTGCAGCTACGACTCCGAGTGCATTCAGGCTAGTCTTGAGTTGCCATCTTAAAGGAGCCGGCCTGCATATTTAAGTTTTTGTCTGTGTGCGCTCACAGGCGGTGGGTAATGGTCTGTACTTGTTGACCTCGCTGCGCTGAGTGCTGGGGCCTCTCTCAGGAGGGAGAAGGAATACCTTGGCACAGAACTATCGTTTCTCGAGACACTACGAGGCCTTAGAGCTTCTCCTTTTGTGCAGAAACTCCTGGTGGCTGCACGAAACTGTATTTCTCTCAAATATAGGACAGAGTTATATTGCGATGCATAATTCTTTAGCTACAGATGTCACAGCGACTACAAAGGGAAGAGTGCAAAGAGAAAATCTCCCGTGTAGATAATGCTCAGGAACACTAAAAATGATTGAAAGTTTACGGTAATTTTCAGGAACTTGGCTTTGACTCTTGTGCAGCACCTGTTGCCATGCTACAACTCTGCACGTGTACATAGCTGTCCGACCCCTGACCCTGAACGCATTCCTGTCCTTTCCCTTTAGGGAGCCGGAGAGAGTGCAGCATATGTCAGTGTCTGCACAACAGTTTCAGTAAAACCCAACTACTTTTTGCCTCTTTTTTTTTTTTTTTTTGCTTTCTGTGTTTTAATAGCATCGACTGCTGAAAACTCAGGTACAGACAAGAGTTTGCTGGTTTAAAACACAGAATGTTTTCATGCATTTTTTTTTCTTGTAATCTCCAGGGAGAGTTCGGTATTTGGTTTGTTCAGCCGTTATGCGCTGAAATCAGAAATGGGAGTTGCACGGTTGGAAGTCTGAAGATAAACCCCTGCTCTGAAGTCTCCGTCTCTCACATCTCTGTGAAATTTGACGTCTGGCGATTTGTACAACCAGTCTGAACTTACACTTACAGAATGACATCTCACAGCCCTAAGAGGTCAATTAGGGTGGGATACAGGAAGCATCTGGCAAACTGAAATGCAAATAATTAACTACTCATATAGCCTCCCGCCTTCTTCAGCGTCTTCAGTCGAGTTCCTGAATATCTGGCAGCAGCAACAAAATCCCCCACAAAGCTCATTTAGTCCACTTTCAATGAAGACGGACAAGAAGAAAGCGGCTCTTCTTTGAAGTGTGTTCCCCTCCATCCTGCTCCGGCCCCACCTCCTGTCCGGCGGATCAAGCCGTTACAGTAGACGAGCCGCTCTCGCGCACACAACTGCTCTTCAACCTTAGGTGACCCTTGCACTCATCAGACCCCGCTCTCCCGCGGAGGAATGCTGCTCGTTGGAGATTTTAATATTCTCCAGCCCTGTGTGCCCTCAAATTTGGTGGTGCGGCGTTAACACAAGCTGACACCACAGATTAGCCACAGACATCAGGAATGCCGCGGCCTTTTTGTGCCACGTGGACCTTGGCCAAAATGGCCTTTGGATGCAGGGGCCACAGAGACTAAGATAAACGGCTCCACGATGGAAAGACACAATCTGCATTGTGTCCTTCTAATGAATACTTTACAGCAGTTTGAAAAAGTTTCTACACCTCTAGACTGTTTTCAACACTTTTCCAAGTTACAATCAAAGACTTCAATGTGATAAAAAATCCGAGAAATTAAGCCAATCCAGCCTACAAACCATGTAGAAGACTCAGAAAACACGTGGAAGAGGATGACATCATGGTCAGGTGACGAAAAATGTATTTTTTTTTTTGGTCTAAATAAAAATAAAATGTAGCAAAAAAAAAAATTAAAAATACTCCACATCACTTTCCCTACTGTGAAAGATGGTGGCCTGCCAGGCTATGTAGTTGTTTAAAAATATTCAGGAATTACAATGGCCTAGTCAAAGGCCAGACGTGACTGAAATCTAAATCCAAGCTTAAAATCTACAGGTGCAAAGCTGGTGGAGAGATGCTGTTAAGAACAAAATATACTCAAAGAAATGAATGAAGTTTCTTCTGACAGGAAGTAATATTAAAATTATGCATCTGTTGCTATGGAAATTTAAAAATTAAGTGTTAGAACAATTAAAGAAATTATCTTTTGTATGACTGCAACAACATGAAATAAAATATGCAGACACATTTGTCAAAATTATATTCAACACTCTCAGATGTTTTGTTTTTTTTTAAAAAGACTTTAAAATAAACATAGGTAAAACAATTTTTTTCTACACCAACATATTGGGATTAAATTCTGACTGCCTTAATCTAGTTCAATATCAGAACTGACTGCAATTAAATACTGTACCTCAGTCTTAGGCTCTCTGCTGTCTTTGCATCATTCAAAGACAGAAAAACTGGTAAATGCAGTGAAATGACACACAGTAAATAAGATGTTTGCGAAACAAAAATCTTTTCCTAATTCATCTTTATGTCTAATAAAGGAAATATTTAAAACATTTAAGAACATTCTCTGTTTTTCATCCCGTGGATTGAAAATAAACTTCTTCAAACATTATTCCAGTTGTAATGTTACATATAATTTATCTTGTACAAATTACACAGATGTGTTTGCACAGGTTTGTTTTCTTTGATAATGTCTTTGATAATGAATCATAAAAACAACAGATCTCAAAGTCAACGTTGTTTTCACTATGAAATGAAAATCAAGCAGCAACTTTAACCATATGAAAGTCTTAAAAAATACAACTTGGCTGTCATTTTGTATTTGTATTTTCTATTATTAAGTTATACAGAAGATCGCAATCTTCTCAAGATTGTGCTGTTTTCCATTTCAACCGTAACGAAACAAATATTTAAAAATGATCTGCTTATATTTGTTGATAAAAAAACAAACAAACTACATTTTCATACAAGTTTAAATTCCACCTACAAGCTTTTCACATGACGATAAAGACTTAAAATACTGATTTTCTCTGACTGGTACAATGTTTTTAAAAGAGGAGTGGCATCACACATAATGACAAAATATCACTAGAGGTGCGTTTATATCATCTATAAATTTTGAGTTTTCTTCATCTCTGGAGTCACCAAACAGACAATAACTTTCATTTTGTGTTTGAGAGCAACATATACATGAAATATTGTATCTATAGGGTAATATAATGTATGGACCCAGTTTATTGAATCGTAAATATGCTACAAACATCTTCAAAAAACTTAAACTGATCCCATGTTGGGGAAAAATAATTTACAGATGAATTTAAGAACACTCGATGACACTTTATGACTCTTCAACTTTTTAATGATCAACAAATACACTGGTAAATTTGTCCATCCACTAAATATTGCTTCCTATATCAGATCAATGACAAAATATCACTAGAGGTGTGTTTATATCATCTAACAGTTTTGAGTTTCCTGGATGATGTATAGTTTTCTGCTGGTTTCGATTTAAGTCTTTTGCTCCGTTTTTGCTGTGGCTCCAGAGATGAGCCATCTGGATGCAAAATATTTAATTTTCTCAGTTTCTCTTGCAAATTCCTTAGTTTTCTATTTCAATATAACTGCGTTCCTTCTTTCCTGTAACTATCTCTGTGAATGAAAATATGCCGCAAACAATGTCTGCATAAGCAAAGGTTTAATTAGCAGTGTTGACTCCCACTCAGGATTTGAGACAGGGTTGTGTTCATTCATGCTGTGTCACAATCATATAAATTTATGAAAGGGAATCTGCGCGCACAGATCCATAAACATGAATTATGAAAGATTTCCGCCTTCATGCTCGAACAGTTTTGGTAAGAAAACTACAAAGTCATCAGACGTCTCGGTTGTTTTGTCTTTTTTAGAGCAGCTGTAAATCACAGTTTGTTTATGTCAAGTTGTCACGTTCCAACACATTAGGTTTGGTGGCGCACATCAAGTTTACAGGGGATGACAAAGGAAGTAACTGAGCTAATCTGTCATTATGCAAAGCAAAGCAGGGGTGACCAAAGTGTGGCGTGGGGGCCATATGTGGCCCTGGGAACGATTCTGTGGCCACAATTCAACAATGTTATAAATTCGTCACCACACGCAGTTGACACAAAAACATTTTTTTCAAAATTTTCAAGGTGAAGTTTTTTAAATTTACTTCACACCCTTTCAATAAAAGATATAAGTTAAAATCTTCTTAACATAAAAAATATTAGGTACAACAAACTATGTGACATTTTCTAAACAAATCAAAAGGAAAGCCATCCAAATTTATTACATCTTATTTTTAAAAGGGCAGCCCCTTTAAATACTGTCAATGTTGTGCTTTTGATTCTAAAATGTAGAAAATTGTCATTTAAACTTGATAAGTCAATTTCAAGAACATCATTTCAAGAAAAAAATGGTCAGATATCAATATACCAATTTCCATGAAAACTATTTTTCCCCCAAATCAGAATATATTGAAAATGTTATAAACTTTATATTCATTGGAATATGTCATGCTTTTCATTTTTCAAATGCTATTATTCTGCAGAATCATATCAGTCTATTGGTCATTCTATGATGCAGTAAGAGAAATACTGTGAAAATGAAAGGAATCTGATATCAGTTAAATGCCATCACTTTAACACCAACCTGCACTTTGACACCACAAACACGGCCTAAACACATCAGAGATCATCACCAACAACCTACACAAACAAGAGTGTGAAAAACGACAGCTTGAATCAATACTTTGTTTAAACAGAGAGCAGCTGCTGAAGGAGAACTGCGATCGTGAGAGCTCGATTTCAAAGAGGACGCGAGCAGCTGGAAGGAACCTGAGTTGGGTGGATGCCGTGTGTTGGGGAAAAAAAAAAAAAAAACCTCCATCTGCTCTGCTGATCTTTGCAGAGTTACCCCAATTTGGTTTTTCATTTATAAGTGGAAAAAATAACTAAAAATGTTGGTTGGAAAATAACATTTTGTTGCATTTTACTGTGTTTTTTTTTTTTTGTTTTAAGGGAATTTCAGTGTTTACGTTTTGTCACATTACAAGAAGAATTAAAAATTCCATTAAAACACATTTGTGCTTTAATGTGTGAGTGCATAATTACGAACCAAAAGGAGGAAAAGTATGCATGGTTTATAATCTGGCGTGCATTTGTATCCATCACCTTGAATAACAGCATTTCATTGTAATTAGAAATTCAAGACTTTGTGGAGTTTTCCTCTACTTGCTTTGCCCAAAGCGAGAATTTTTTTTTTCTTACCCTTATTTGTAAAACACATCAAGCGTAGTTAGTATAACTGCAGAAAATATTAACATCAATTTTCTGATATACTCTCAACTGGATTTATTTCTAGACTTTGACTAGATTATTCTGTCACATCAACATGCATTGATCTGAGGAATTTATTCAGAGTATCTGCTTTGTTAACCCCGTTTTCTGATACATAATGTAGGACAACAAGCGGTTAAACAACAGTGAACAGGTGAGACACGAGGGGGAAACTAATAGAGCAGGTACGGAGGGATCTGAGGAGAAGATAAGGAAACTGATATTTATCTGCTGGGAAGGAGATCAGTGGCCTGTGACCCAGGTGAGACTAATCAACTAAATGCAACACAGCTGAGTGATGATCAGAACTGAGGAAAGATGACTGAAAACAAGAAACAAAAACTGCTCAATCAAAAGCTAAGGACTAACAGTAAAGTGATAACTAACACATGAAGAACAAAAATACAAGAACCAATAATATTAAAACAACAAGGAACCAAGTATGGAACATCATGAGTGACAAAAATAAACAAAAAAATCACCCAAAATGATGTAAATAGGAGTTAACAACACAAAGACTCACAGATCATGTGTCAAAAATTACAATGAAAATTAAAGTAAACAGATCATGTTCACTATTGTTGGTTTTAATCTTTTTCCTAATTTCAAATTGTGTGCCGTTTTATCCTGTTGGGGACAGATGACAAATATTTCCATAAGAAAACAAATTTGTTGCAGGCGGATCATTAAGCGATCTCAGCCTGGATATATATTTTGGTGTTTCAGTCTGTTCAGGTCACACTGACTTGCATCTCTCTGCCCAGAGCCTTATTCTGAATCAAGCACCTGATGATGAGGAGCCTCAGTTACAGGAATCATTGCTGTGCTCAGCAGTAACAAATTACTGGAACAGCTGACGTGTCGGCGTGTTTCACCAAAACATTCTGAACAAAATAAGTAGCAGACAGGGAGAGGGAGATAAGTCTGTGCTGAGTTTGGCAGATAATATTTTTTTTCTGGTCAGAAGAATGACTGAAATGTCTTTTTTTTATTGTGTTTTAATTAGGAATATAAATATTACACATTCTTTTCATATTTGAGTGTATTAATAGGGTTTGTTTTGTGTCAGATGGGATGATTCAGTGTCCATAGCTGTTGGTGGGATGATTTGTTGTTGAGCGTTGGGAATATGACAACAAGCATAGATGACAGAGAGCAGTGACTGTGTGTTCACAAACAAGTTGGTATTGTAACCCCCAAAAACAGCGTTTTTCAAACAAGTTCCCATTTCAGTCTGGCTCATCCTCAAAAAATACGCAACAAGCTCCAACTTGAGCTCTGACAGGTCAGGACCACAGAGTTATCTCAGGTAAGAAGTTCAAATTTAGCAAAATGATTAGCTACTCTTCAATGAAATGTGTGGCAGCATCAGTAGACGGCATCCAAAAATAGCTCAAATGTACCGTACTATGCAACGAGGGGATGGGGTGCTAAAACTAGTCCAGCATAAGAATGAAATAATAACCGATAATGCATGTATGGGGTGTGTTTTATTAGCACAACAAACTGCAAATCCTTTCTGTACATATTCAAACGACATGGCAGATTGTGTGGCTGTGAACACACGTTGCTTTTCAAAAGCAATGATGTCATTTTAGAAGTTGACATTAGGAAATAACACAATAGTGTTTTGGTGACCCACATTCTGCCAAGTAAGGGATGTACCTCCTGATTCAGTGCAGTAATGGAAACCAGAGTGAAATATTTCTTCCTCATGCAGGAGGTGCTGCTGAAACTCATATTATAATGATACATTAGTAAAGCGTGGTAATTTAAGAATTTATTTCTATTAATTTGAAGGGTTGCAGCTAATGAAAACTTAAAATTCGGCGACAGAGAAAATTATAAGCCAAGACTGATTTCCTGCTCATTTGCATTGATGGCTCTGCTTCCTCTCATCTTCCTCTTGATAATATTTCTATACTGACTCTGTTGTTTTAGATCAGACCAGTTTGCAGGTCAATCAGGTCCAGAAAAACATTTCTGATGCATTCTCTGGTTCAAGGGGCTAAACCCAAGGAAAGTTTGTTGTAGCCCGACTCCAGGATACAGTTTCGCCTGGTGGCTCTTATAGCATGAACTTCAGCTTCAGTCCACATCTGGTTAGTTTCTTGTTAGTTTCAAGTGGACTGTGTTTCAAAATCCTCTCAGAAAGTCCTGCTTTTCTTTTTAGAGTCTACTTTTTAGATCATTATGCACTGAGACTCCTATTCTTACAACCCAGAAAAGGAACTAGAACGAACCAAGTTCACCCAGGAGCCTGAAGTGACCCAGTGCCGGTTTTGTGTCCATTCGGATTTTTTTGCCGTGGTCGTTTCACTTCCAAATATGTTTTCAGTGTTTTGCCAACCCTCATAAATAGAAGAAGTGTTCAATGTTTGCGGAAGTAAACATGGAGGCTAACGGTGGAGCATAGCTTACGATTTTGAAGTTGCTGTCCGACCGGAGCAGCACTTTAATAACTTAATTCTCATTATTGTCCGCCATGGCTGTTGTTTTTCTTCCTGCTTGCGCGTATCAGGACGCAGAATAGTGACATTTGTCGACATTCACGTCCACGATTGCGACCTGGCCGTTAGGTCACATTTGAATCGGATACGTATCGGATACCCAAGTGGCCTGGATCGCATTCGAAAAGAATCCGACCTGTGTTGTTCAGACTGTCATGAAAAGATCAGATACAGGTCGTATTATGACTCCAGAAAAACTACTTCCAGAACATAAACATTTAGTTTTTATTTTTCCTTAGAAATTGTGGAGTACCTTTACAAATTTAGGGCATACTTAGAAAGTCCAGAGGATACTTACTTATACTTACCTAGCAACCCAGAACAGGCGAATCTAGTTTATATACTTTAGACCAACATTATTAGATTATTTTTCTTCTTTTGCTCTTTCCTTTGGTTTGTTATTTTGTTTCCATTTCCTTTTAATTCAGGTAAAGCACTTTGAATTGCCTTGTTGCTGAAAATGTGCTATATAAATAAAATTACCTTACCTAACCTTCAAATAAGCTTTTTTCCTTTCACTTAACTTTTCTTTAATATGCTTGAAAAAGGCCAACTGTGGCACTTAGCTTCTTTAGCAATTATATTTAGTGAACAGAAAACTGTCAATTCTGCAGTTTCCTCATGGTGGTGTAGGAACTATAACTTTTACTTTTTTAATTGAATTACTAAAATAAATCAACTTTGAGATAATATTCAAATTTATTGCTATGCAACTGTAAATCAAATGGACTCAGAGTTAAAGAAGTCTCTCTCTCTCTCTTTTTTTTTACAAAAAGTAGAACGATAAGAACTCAAACTCAAGTATCATCGATTTTAATTATTTTACTCTTTAAAAGTGAAATGGTTAACTGTTTTGCTATTATGGAAAACTGTCTAAAATCATGAAGAAAAACCAAAATTGGATCTATTTTGGATTCAGTGTAGTCTCTCTAATATGTTTACAGTGATACAAACGAAATTAACCTGATTGTAGAGAAACAAAATATCACTAATCATTTCTTCTGTGGTGGATTTTATTTATATGTCAAGCAGGTTGTTTTTTTTTTTTGTATTGATGCAAAAAAAGTTTTAGTTTTTTTCTGTCCTACCATCACAATCAGAGATGATGGGTTTTATGATAGACGAGGAAAGACTACACATCCTTCTGTCTATATGAGAGGGTGGATGGCAACTGAGGCAAGCGTGCCACTGTTGATTTAGTTAAAAACAATCATTATCTAGCATTATATTTATTCTATTCCCCGAGTAAAAGTACTCAAATTAACCGCTGGATTTCTCTAAATGTTTTCTCTCTTGCACCACCACTTCTTTATAAATGAGGTGCCAAAGATGTAGTTGGTATAAACGTCACGTGTTGGTTCTGTTTTGAACTATTTTACAGAACAAACGTCTGCGTTTCTTCTGCAGGAACAACCGTCCTCTGCACCGTTCAGCGATCTGCCGTAATGCCACAACTCTCGTGTGTCTTACCTTTCTCAATTTGTTCTTATTTGGTTTCATTACCCGCATCCCTGATTTGCATGAATGCAATGTTGATAAAACTAAAATCTATTTCAGCTACATACAAAGAGCTCTGCTGTAATTGTTTTCAGACAGATCCATGTGGGCAAGTTTTGCTTCTTTTTTTTTTTTTGTGAGAGAGAGACGCCACAGTGGTGATGAAGTAAGTTGTGAGAGTACTGCGGAGTATTTCTGCAGTGCTCTTGTTGCTGTGAGGGGAGTTGGTGGGGTTACTGTGACAGTGCATTAGCAGCCACAGTCCATTCTCTGCGTCCCCAGAGAGACCAGAGGAGGCATATTAACATTCTCCTGAGAAGGGCCACAGGATCTGCCTTCAATGCTGTCTGACTCCAAACAAAAGATGGTGTGTTTGTGCATATGCACATGTGTGAAACTCAGCAAGCTGCCGGTGAATATGTGTGTGTGTGGCTGTGAGCATCAAAAAAAAAAAAAAAAGCAAAACAAAGAGAGGGAACACGGGGAAACAGCTTAAAGTGGGAGGAGAGGCTGGGTTCCAGTATGTACTGGTCAGGGCGGTGAACACATCTTTCCTCAGACAGAATATGTGCTGCAAACATAAATAAATCAAGAATACAATTTGATTTTTTTTTTTTTTCGTTTTTTAGAAGAACATTACAATTTAAAGATCTTACTCCACTGATCAGACAGTGAAGCATATGATGAGCTGCAGGTTAAATCTGAATTTTTCAACTTAAACTTACCGAGGTTGAATGTTTTTAAAGAATGCTTTGCAAAAGTCTTTGTTACCCCTAAAGTTTTCCACACTTTTTTTTTTACATTAAAACTTCTAAAAGAGAATAGTGCAAAAGTAAAGAGTATATTTACAAATCTGAAATGTTTGGTATGCATTTGCACTAAAATCCAGTGCAACCTGTTGGCTTCAGAACCCATTTATCTAATACATGTTGTCACCTCTGTGTTGGCTGGCGATGTGGCCACTTATGTTTATATTTGCTGGGAGATTTGTTCCTACCCCGACAAACTTCAATATACAGCTCTGGAAAAAAATTAAGAGACCACTTTCAGTTTTTCTGATTTTACTTTTTAAACGTTTATGTTTGACTAAAATGAACATTGTTTTTTTTTCTATGAACTACTCACAGCATGCCTCTGAAATTCCAAGCAAAAAATTAGCATTTAAATGGGAGATAGTAAAAATAACAAAAAAGATGCAGCGCTTTCAGACCTCAAATAATGCAAAGAAAACAAGTTGTATTCATTTAGAAACAACAGTACTAATGTTTTAACTCCTGAAGAGGTCAGAAATCATCATTTGGGGAAATAATCAGGAGGTTTTCAATGGGGTTCAGTGCAGGGGACTCTTGATTTTTTCCAGAGTTGTATGTTGTCAGAATTATATATCAACAGAAAGTAGCGTAAATTATAAAGCGGAAGGTAAAATAATAAAATTTCTTGGGAAAAAAACAAAACAAAAAAAAAACTGTATAGTATTTTTGTCTCCCCAGTGTAAATGCTCCACATTTCCTTCACTCCATTGTCAGATCCTTCGTTGTTGTTACTAGTTTGTGCCCATTTTCTTGAATTTTCTTAATCAATAAAATTAGTAATCATGCGACCCCTGACCTTACTTTTACATTTGGGTTTCAAGTACATCATACACAGTTTTATTTGTTAAACATTTTTGAATGCGTGCATGTATCCATCTCCTTCCACTTCATATTTATGCACAGCTTGGTGTCGATTTACCACCTAAAATCCCAGTAAAATACATTCAAATTAGTGGTGGCAACTTGACAAAATCTTGAACAGGTAATGGATTCTTTTGTACGTCGGTGTATGTCTTTACAACCAGTTCCCTCTTGAAACACTTGAGAGGTTTTTGCTTTAAGAGAAAACTGCATTAGTTGCTATGCAAACTGTAACTAGGTGACTTACATGCTGCTCCTCATAAATACTCCTACTCATGCACTGCTACTATTTTTATTTGCTCTTCTGTTTATATGATGCTCTTTGATGATTGTTTCTCAGAACCGGGGCTGGTATTAGGTGTGCTGGGCCTTAATGTGACAGTTTTTTTTTTTTTGGTCTCTACAGCAGATACCACTGCTGGTGCCTGCCTGCATCATTTTCATAAAGTACCAACATTTTAGTTTAGATGCATAACTGAGACATCTGGCCTTCATCTCTGCCTCAAATATTTCTACATTCCACATGATAACCGCGGCATGTCATGCAATACATTTCTACTCTGCTACTGTGATTATAATTCACAGCAGAGAGACTCTTCTCTCTACAAATAAAGCAAAGCAGCTGCCACTTTTTCAAAGTTACTGAGTCGATAGCTGATGGATTTTAGCTGCAACCTCATAATGCTGGCAATTCAGTCGATCTTGCCAATGTCTTGATTAAATTTCACACTGCAGTGAAAACCGTGGAGGTGAGATGGTGGACGGCTCAAAGACTCGGCTTTATTTGAGCCGTTAGGCTTTAGGGGACCTGAAAACAGGTGAAGGCAAACACAAGAGTCTTGGACCGATCAAAATCACAGCTCTGGGAGATGAGATGACAGAAAAAATAGTAAATGTAAAAGGGACAATTTTATCAATTAACGCAGGTGGATCTGATATTTAGCTGGATTTCTTTCTGTAACTTATTGTGCAGCAGGTTCTTTCTGTTAAAGCCAAAATAAAAAAGAGAAAAAGTTCTGCCATCTACCCATCAAACACTTTAATTAAAGCTCTGCACTGAGTTGATCTGTAATTTTTTATCAGTTTAAGGAACACATTCAAGGATGGCTGTGACTATGAAAATGATTATACACTCACTAAGCAGGGAAATTTTAAAAATTTCATGACAAAACCTTATGCAGAACAGACTGGCAGTTCAGGAAAGAATAGCATTCTGCTTTAAAACAACATTCACACACGGTTAAAATCAACAAAAAAATAGTTTACTGCAAAACTGACACGTTTGTTTATGTTGGGAATTGTACTCTGATGTATAAACATGGACAATCATCTGATTTATTTAAAGAATACCTAAAAAATACTGAAAAATATTTTTTTTAAAGTGACACGTCAAGTCAGGTTGAAGACATTCACAACGAGCAACAATTTGGCAACAACAGACATGAGACACAAATCAATGCAGACCTAAGCATGAAATTTAAAATGGCAAACGTTTTGGATCACAATAGTTCAACACAAAAGACGAGATCTGTAAAATTTAGAGGATTAATTTGAAAGACGGTTTCTAATTTCCTGGTTAAAGTCACAAAATCGTGTTGGTTAGACATTTTGAACACAAACATTTGTAAATATGTTGAAGAGAAATCAGAAGCACTAAACATGGTGGGAAAAAAGAGAAAAGATCTCTCCGACTTAACCGTACCCTGTGAAATTTCATACTTTTCCAGAATTTCAGAGCCCAGGATGCATCGAAGGGAGGAAAGAAGAAACACTTGACAAAAGAAAGATGTAAAGAACTCGATGAAGGAAGAAACAAATGACATAAGGAAAGAGGAAAGGGCGGACAGAAGGAGGTAATGGACACAAAATGGCAGAAGGTGAATCCTGGATGTTTTACCAAACTCCAGTTTTCTTCTTCTACATTTTTCCAGACCTGGAAATGCTGAAATCAAATGCCAGACTTTTATATATTTTCCTAAACGTCATAGAAACTATAAAATCGAGTTCCCTCTGACAGATAAAAACAAGACGTAGTTGAGGGTATTTCATTTGAGTTTATTTTTGTAGTAATGTACCTTTACTACTTTTTATTCTTAAGGAAAATACTGGTGCATCAGTTAAAAATTCATACAGTTCCCTGAATTCTGCTTGGCACATCAGAACTTGAAAAATTGGGTTTTCTTCCTGCTCTAATATATTAATACTAAAAAATTAAAGTCTGTAAATGGTACAAATGAGCAGCATGGGGCCTGATGCTTTTTGATCTGAGTTCTATTAAAATCGGATAAAGACAAGGGACATATAGATGCATAAATACAGATAATGCTCAGCATTTTCTGTTTGATTTTGAACACAGTTGAAGCTCAAATTATTTAACCTCCTCTGCAAATTAGATATGTGTGAAAAATGTAAAAAAAAAATCATATAGTGTGTGCAACACACATTTTACACAAAAACAAGAATTGCTACATCAAAATAATTGCCCAAAAAGATAAGAGAGCAGATAGTTTCCTTATAGATACAAGAAAAAGGGGGGGGGGGAAACAAACACAAAGGACTTAAACGTCCCTGCAGATAAAATTGGAAGCAAAGTTTGGACGTTTGAAGGCATTGTAGCGATAGGAAGCCATCAGCAGCAAACAGATTCCAGAGGAGCAGGTAGACAAAGACTCTCGTCTCACTGCAGAAGACCTACAGCAAGACTTGGTGGCTGCAGCCAATCAGGCTTCGGTTTCCACCACAAGACCCACATTAAACTCTAATAATGTGCAACATTTCTGTTCCAAAAGTTCAAGAAAAGCCAGTTTGGACTTCCAACAGGATAATTATCCCAAGCATATTTCAAAGTCCACCACAGTGTGGATTCAGAAGACGTCCTGGGAGATGTTAGAATAGCCACCATGAGAATCCGAGACGCCGGGTGGGATTTGTAGAAAGAAGACAGCAGCAGCATGCAGATCCATGAATATTAATGACCTGGATGCCTGACATGAACTGGGCTAAGATTCCTTAGGAAAGTTGACAGGAGGCTTACAGCCAATCAGTGAAAAAGAAAATGCCAGGACACAGCCTGCAGCATATTGACTGGAAAAATTAAGCTCTAAGAAAAGTTGGTCAGGGATTATTTAAAATAAGTACAAATTTCGTGTTGTGACATGAGATTCAGTGTTTGCATAACATCAAATTATTGTGTCCTTTTTAACCCTTCCAGCCCAAACGGAGCGCCAGTGTCCTCCAGCCAAATTTGCAGTACCGTAATTCCGCCACACGTTGCACTATCTGAAAAATAGAAACGGTTTCTGAAAGGGGAGATGTTGCACTTTCCAGCCAATATCGGGTTTTTACGGTAATTTCACCCCCGTCGTACCAGGGAGTGAAATTAATCTGAGGGGTCCTCTTTTAAAAGACGGTTAATTGCAAAAATCAGTTGCTAGATATTAAAAGTTCCAGTTGTTATGGATAAATTGGTGGATACATATTTACTCACAGGACATTTAAAGAACTACATACAATTAAAATAAGCAAAAATATCCAGACGGAGCTTTGAATCTTAGGTGTAAAGTGTTAAAGAGGAACGTAATTAGTGGTTTTATAATAAACTGATTCAACAATTATTCTGTTAACCATTTTCTAAACAAAAATTTATAATATTGTGACATAACCACTTCTGATTTTGTCTAAGCAGCTTTTTCCTCAATCAGCTGCAGGAGTTTAAAGTGAGAAAACTGAGTCGTTCACTTCTCCACAACATAATACTCTGTACTCTGACTTTTCTCCTTCCAAATGGTTTTATCAAATTAACAAGGATTTTTTTTAAAATTAAAACTGCATTTGAAATGTTTGCAAAAAGTGAGTGAACGTTTTCATCGGCATACGGCTTAAAAGACTGGAACGATGCAGGCTTTGGCCTGGTAAATGCAAGGTCAGTGCAGAGGTACAGAAAATGTAGAAACAGACAAAGAAAAAGTAGAAATCTGCCAAGTGCAGATGGATAGATGTCTTCTCCTGGGACAGCCTGTTTTCTTTATGGTCTTTATAATTTCGGCATAATGCCGTCTTCTTGGCAGAATGTCTAAGAGGATGAAAGACCTTCTGAACTCACTACTGTATCTCTTTGACCTCCTCCTACTCACATCCACATGTTTTTCACCAAAGCAAAGACTTTTACAGCAATTCATCGAGGAATATGCACATGCGAATCAGTTTCTTTAATTTAAAGCCATATTGTGCTTATCTGTAAAAAAAAACAAAAAAAAAACCTGATCTTGTGCAACTTAGTTTGACAAAGGGATGGAACTGGTATGAAAAGTTTAGCTTTAATAATGTATGTTTATAAAAAAAATTATATATGACCAGAGCACTGTTTGGTTTTCCAGAATAAAACGAACAAAGCGGTGCTTCAAGCAGCATTAAAGATAATTTTCTGTGAATTATAAGCAGCACCGTTTGTTTAATCTGGATCTTTTACTTGCAGATGTGCGCTTAAGTGAGCTTACTATGTGTGCTGTGTCCCCTATACAGAACGTTTGAGCTGTTGAACATTTTAAAAAGGATTTCATGAAATGGACCAACACAAAGTTGTGCATAAATGCCGTAACATATACGAAGAAAAGATTTTCATTTCCCTGTACATTGAAATCTGGAAAGTCTAATAAGTTTGCCTTTGTATTTAGCCAACTTGGTAGAAGCACCTTTTAAATTGTAATTGGATTTTGGGGTATTCTTTACCAACTCTATATCTGAGCTGAGACGTTTTTATATTCTTTGTGAAATAGCGTAAGCTCAGTCAGTCAGATTGGATCAGAAGTAGCTGAACCATTTTTTATGCTTTTTCCACATAAGTTCAGGATCTCTGCAGCTCCTCCAAAGTCACCAAAGCGCTCATGGATGCTTTTAGGTAGATGGTCGCGTCTCTCTTTGC
Source organism: Poecilia latipinna (assembly GCF_001443285.1). Taxonomy (NCBI): domain Eukaryota; kingdom Metazoa; phylum Chordata; class Actinopteri; order Cyprinodontiformes; family Poeciliidae; genus Poecilia; species Poecilia latipinna. Next base: position 157,348 of record NW_015113713.1, on the reverse strand, counting down.
AGATGTGTCCTAATCCTCATGTGATGAACTGGACGATGGACCCGGATGATGTTTGTATTTGGATGTCGGTTTGAGCGTTTTACTGCGAGATGTTTAAAGTTTCAACATTGAATTATAACCAGGTTGTTCACAGCTTTCTCCTTACGCTGTGTCGTTTGTCCCTTTGTCTTCATGATGCTGTTTGTTCACTAATGTTCTCTAACAAACCTGGGTTTATATTAAGGCGATATCACACACAGGTTGACTTCTGAAGGCAACTGGATTTTATTTAGGAGTATCAGAGGAAAGAGGGTGAAAGTAAGAAAACATTTAAAAAGAAATCCTAAGCATCGTGCATCGTTTTATCTCTACTTGACATTGAAGTCTGCGGTTGTGAAAAGCACAATCAGTGCTCCAAGGATGAATATAAAAATTAGCGAGAGATTCTGAGTTTTATATTTTGAAAAAAATGTAATTGGGAGATTACTAAATGTTGTGATGATAATATTGAGGTTTCCCCAATTCTTTATTTTTCCATCATTGCTGTGTTTCCATATGCTTTAGCATCTCATTTAATAAAATCCATAATAAATGAGGTAGTTGAACCTCTGGGCCGTATGCATTACTAGTTTGTAATGTGTCAATAAATGGCATCAAAGACCCAACAACATATTGCATCAAAGCAACAGCAATTGTGCACATACAGATATTATGACGATAAATATGATTCAAAATATAACTTTTCAATTAGAATGAATTAATTTCTGTTCAAGGTGGTAAATCCCACTGGTGACATTTGAGGAAAAGTTGAACCAACTCAGCTTGTTTGCAACAGTTAGCAACCCAAATAAATAGATCCAGATTTTGAGTTTGTTGTTTGTAACATACAATCTGGGATAAAGACTGAAAGTTGCATTTTTTTTTTTTTTTTAAATCATAAGCACCAAACTGAAGTCACTGAAGGAAGAATAGGAAGTGAACAGCTCTAGTAAGAGACAGACACTCCTGTCAGAATGGTAAAGTCTGGTTTGGACAATTTGGTTCAAGCTCAGAAGCGACGGGCAGACTGGCAGCACACGCTGTAACAAGATGGCGGCAGTCTGCTGCAGAGAATATAGTACTCTCTGTCCTGGGAGAGCTGAGACAGAAAATAAAAAAAAAAAACCAAAACGATCTAGACGGGGCAGCAAAGTGCCAACTGTTACAGTGATTTGGACCAGAGCAGCCAGATCGAGTCCTGAACCCCTTGAAGCAGCGATAGGTGAACCGGGTGCGAGAACAATGGAATGGCTGCCTCCCAGACAGAGCTGCCGTACTGCAGCGATAAGGGAGCAGGAACGAGGGAGGGGGGCGTGCAGGAGGTAGACACACCTGCTTCTGCCGCTGGAGCAACAGCAGCAACAAGCAAAAGTCTGGAAATGAAGCAGCTCAATCCAGACATGAGCCCAGCTTTTGTACGGCGGGCAGAGGGCATCTCAGGACGGCAAGAGCAGCGCTGAGGTCAAAACCCGGCAAGCAGCAAGAGAGGGAGGACAAAAAGCTGACATGAACCACCTAAACAGGTGCATGCTCACACATGCTCTTAGAGGTCAGAGCTAAAATGATCCAACTTAAAACAATAGATGCTTTTTTTTAATTCATAGTTTTACCACAAATAAAGGAATAAAACATGATTCGCCTCCAAAAGGTATTATTTTCCATCATGCTTATTTGATAATAAAATTTTAATAAAACTCAGAAAGTCTATTTTATAGAAAAAGAAAATTGATGACAGCCTGGAGAAAGCAGGTAGGAACCAGTTAAATAAGAGGAACATATACGCTGCAGGCTCATAATAAGATTACATAACGCAGTCTAATTTTCTTTTATCGCCAAAATAGAATAATAAGCTTGTGTTCTGTCAGTCAGAGGCTTCAAGGTTTGTTTTCTTTCCAATGAACTCCCCAACCTCCTTTATCTTTCACCTGACAGTATCTGATGATTTTTCCCCCCGATGGTTACAATATTTACAGCTCAGAGATCCACAAAGTTTCAACTGAGGTGAAAGATATTTGTTATATGACAAACGCAGACATGTTTCAGTTCAGACTTACTTATCGGTGTATTTTTCCTTAAAAATATGATGTCATAAACTCAATGTCAAAGGTTATACTAAGCTTGTAAATTTGGGAGCAGCTTCAGTTTGACATGAAACTGAAATCTATACACTTCAAAGTTTTGTACTTTGAAAAACTTGAATCTTTCACATGTTGTCACACCGCAACAGTAAACATAAATTGGAAGGGACCTGATTTATTATTTTGGAAAATTTTGCAAAGAAAATCTGAAAAGTGTGGCATGCTTTTTTCCCCCGCTCTTTTTTACTTGGTGCCTCTAAATAAAATTCTGTGCAGTCAAATTTAATTTCAGAAGGTGATGATTACAGGACAGAGTGTAATGGGTGTAACTGAATCCCAGTATGAATACGCTGCTCTGTGAAGGCCTCAGATTTGCAGACAGGTCAGGGAGAAAGTTGTGACGAAACTTAAAGCGGGGAATCGTCATTAAATCATACATTCTGAAAACCTCACAGAGCACTGACCAATCCATTTTCTGAAAATAGAAAGAGCATTTTGAGCATTTCATGGCCTTTATGAAAGACTTACTGAAAAAAAAGGCAAACAAAATCCCATTTGCAGTTTGCAACAAGTCCTGTATTTAAAAACAAAACAGCAAACAAGTAAAAGAAGCAGCTTTAGCCAGATGAGAGCAAAATGGCACTGATTGGCCAAACCGCAAAATATACGTGGCAGAAAATTAACACTGCACCATAAAACATGCTGATGGCAGCATCATGCTGTGGTGACACTTTCTTCAGCAGGGACAGAGAAGGTGGTCAGAGTTAAAACGAAGATTGATGGGGCTGCAAAAAAAATCTGGACCTGAGGCTGCAGCTCAACTTTCAGGAGAACAACCCATAAACATTTTGCCAACAAGAATGGGCAACTATTATAGTTTCTACCTGTGGAAATGTAGAAGAGACATACTCCAAAAAAATCATGCAGCAGAATTTAGTGCATGCCACACTTTTCAGATTTTTATTCATAAAAACAAAAACACACAAACTTTCCTACTGTTTCACAATTATGCACTAACCATGTTGCTTTAGGGTTAATAATGTGGCAAGCGGCTGTAAATTTCAAACCCAAACTGTATATTTACCCCCGAAACCGAGCAACTCTCTAACATACCACTTTATTCGTAGAACTAAACAAAGCAAAAACATGACACGTTAATTGTAAACATCAACATGTTTTATGTGTCTGTAGTTAGAAAAAGCCTTAAAAAAGAAAAGTATAGTAACTGCTCAGCGTTTTGTCTCCATTTTGTAACTCCAATAATGTCTGCTTAGTTGCAGTGTAGCTACTAAATGATAAACATGAAAGCTAATAAAAATGTTTCATATTTCAAGCTGCATGTTTGTGTGGATAAAAAAAAAATAGTGACCCCTTGACCCACTGCAGGGGAAGTTTAATACTTTACATCCACTAATAAAATAAATATCAAGTTCACAAAACCACACAAAATGTCATGTTAAAGAATAAATCTTATTAAGCACATGCAGGATTTCAAGTTTAAATTTTAGACTTTGTAAATTACACAAGAGCATTTTATATTAGCCAACACAGATTTCACATCCAACCTAAATTGTGCACAATATATGGGGATTCTGGCAACAAAATATCATTACAATAATTGTTGGCAATAACATCCCAAAGTAAATTCACATTTGGCAAGTTAATACATTTAGGCTGTGAGATGGAGTAGATGTGGACATCTGACACTAAATGACAAAGCTTTATAGTATTACAGGAATTTATTACACATAATATTGTCATAGCAACATTTAATGATAATATGGTTATGGTATAGTTTCCTAATATTACACCTAGTAAATACCTGACAACATAAATTAATCAAATCCTTTTTCATCTATGCACAGAGAGCTGCAGATTTGAAAGCTCATTCAGTTTCTTTGCTAATCAGTATTCTTTAAGGATGACACAATGCACCAAAAACGATAACTTCTTCCGTCTTATGAGAGCAAAAACCTCTTCAAAGGGAGGTTGAAAATAGCGCCTGAGCTCAAACTGATCCATCCTTGAACCACAGCCCATCTGAACTAATGAAAGAATGAGGACAAAACATCAAACAGCGTCTGCGTTCAAATGCTGCTGAAGTTTCATTAGACACCAAGAGCTGCTTGAGACGAGATTAAAAAAAAATACAGGTGATATAGCACTGCATGCTGTAGAAGAGGCTGCAGGGTGGAGGGATGAGGGGTTTGCTGGTGAAGGTTACTGTGATCGCAGGCCATCTATACTTCATTAGTCTCTATGCACATACCAGTAAAGGTATGGAGAAACTTTGACTATGACGATGCAAAAGTCTGGCACTCAGCAGATGAAGACCTCAGCTGACCTCACTTGCAGCGTTGTGCGGCATGTGAAGCCTTGACTGGTGCTCTGCTAATTCTATTCTCCAAGCAGCCGCATTAAAAACACTCTGAATGTAATCTTTCACCTGAGTACATTCGTATCGTTGTTAATGAAGAAGCCATCGTGCTGCATTGAAGTATAAGTATCTATTTAGGTCTGAATGAGTTTCTCTTTTCAATGTCTGACATTCGCATGCATTAACAAAGCCGGCCTCATTGGTTGGATACGGAAAAAGATGATATTCATGAGGTCAAACACAAGTGTACTGAGCTTTCAGTGTCACGCTCTCACCAGTACTTTGTGCTGCTCTCAAGATAAGACATTTTGATTTCGAGTCTGTGGACAGCTGGGAACAGGAGGTGCTTTTCCTTTATAAGGGTTTTACACAGTAGTTGTTGCAGCATATCAAAAGTCCGGTGTCTTCTGCAACCGAAGTGAGGTTCTGCTGTATTCTGTCTGCAGAGATGTCTGTGCAAAATTGCACACTGTGGGTGTAGCCCAAGTCTCAGATTCCTCATTCATTCACTGTACCTCCCCCATAAAACAATGCTGCTGAAAATCTGACAGTGCATCGCCATGTCACCCCACCTTGTCTGGTCATCCCTCCTCCTCCGGTCACATGTCTCTCATAGCCACATTCCTCTAGCCATCTTTCCTCTCATCCCCACCCCTACGGTCCACAAGCTGTGCCTGCCTCTGGGTCTAAACTCTTCCATTTCCTGAAAGAAACCCAATGTTCCTCTTTTTCGTTATCTCTATTTGCATTCATTCTGGATTGAATGTGCCGCTGGATAAAATAATAAAATAATAATAATAATAATAATAATAATAAAAATATGCAGCCGTTTGGTCTTTGCTGTGGTTTCTGTCCTTCCGCCATGTTAAGCGTGGTTTTGGCGTTTTGTCTTACAGAGATGTGTGAGTGCCCCTCGCAGCTCCCAAGAACCCAACCCGTGCACATCACAGCAAAACGTCACAAGTTAGGGTCTCAGGGAATGAGAAAGGTACAGATCACTCCTTGTCCGGCCTTTTTCTGTGCAGACGCTTCAGCTCGGGCTAAAGCAGCTTCCGCTCTCTGTGGCTTTGTGCTGTACTGTAACTGATGTCACAACTTAGTCACCATCGTCAGGCTCGTTTCTCGCAATGGATTAACCTTAAACTCCGGTGACATTTTTTTGGCCTATTTATATCCTGGATATGCATCAAATATGACACCTATTGAAGGTCAAAAAAATGATACAATCTGATCTTCTAATGTACATTTGGGAGTGTTTATGCTCGGCAAGTCATCAGCGACTGACCATACACACCCAGACAGAGACCTCTTTACTCTCACATGTTGCTCATGAATCAGACTCAGCATATTTGGCTCGCCTGTTACCGCCACAGCCTGACTCGGCTAGACCTGCATCAAACGAAATTGATTTTTCATTTGAAAAGCCGTAATCTAGCAGAGCAGGCAGATAAAAGAAAAAAAAATAAAAAAATAAAAAAGGAGAACAACAGATTTCATACGTGGGCTGCAGGGTCTTATACTTTCTACCACAACGACATCTCCAAGCACAGCGGGACTGTCAGACCTGCAAACCGGCACTAGTCGATTACTTTATGGGAAGAAACTCGTTTGCGTGGCAGAGAGAATAAAATCCGACCTGCACGCGAGATGGAAAAGGAGAAGGAATAGGAGGCTGGGAGGAGTGGTGAGATGAGACGCAAGGAAGGAGAAAAAGCAAGAGGGGAAACTCACCCCGTTGGCCAAGGCGGCTTACGCTGCCGCAGTCCTCAGCGTGTGTGTGTCTCTGCAGGTCATCTTAGCAGAGGGAGAGGAGATGTGGCCAGACGAAATGTAAAAAGAGCGAAATCTGCAAGGGAAAAGAAAAGGGAGAGAGAGAGGGAGAGAGAGAGAGAATGCTGCAGAGAAAAGTAGAGGAAGATTTTAGTGCCGCCTTCGCTGGCTTTGTTCAATGGATCGCTCGAAGTAGTGCACGAGGCTTCTCGAGCAGATTGCTGCCGTCTAGCCGTCTGGTGCTCAGACATGCGAGACTGTACCATGTGCAGCCGGAGAGAAACAGAAGGAGAGGCAGGGAAACACAGAGAGAGATGCAGGGGGAAGCAGGTGCAGTGTTAAAGGGGAGAAGGACAGACAAGTTTAGATAGGAGGGTAGTGAGGACTGCGGTCGACGACAAAGTCAGAAAGAGTTAACGTGTAAATCTACCTTTAAAGATTTTCTCAAAAAAATAAAGAGATTAGAGAAAGAATGAATGTGGCGTGGCACAAGAATGGTACGCACAAGGAAGAAACGAGCAGATCAATTGGCCTGAGCTGCTACTGTAAAAACCGTGCTGACCAGTACAGAAGAAGCTACAAGAGAGAGAAAAAACTAAATACATCACAGTGACAGCCGTGATACAGCAAAGTACGAGAAATGTATCTGTAACGGTCGGATCCAAAGGAAATCCCCCAAAAGCAATTCAAAAATCCACACCTCGTGCCACAAGAATGTCAAATCTCAGCATTTCCTAAAGTTGTCTGCATAAATCGCAAATCAGATCTTAAAATGAGACGACATGACAAAAAAAAGCAAAATTTTTTTTTGTCTAAATTCAGCAGGTCTGACACAAACGAGAGCCAAAACGACTACAGGAGTGAATTTTTTTGGGGGAAAAACATGAAACGCCTGTTGCTGTAGAGCTCCTGCCTCCTTTCTCCATGTGACTCTATGTCTGTCGGTCTATCTGGTCTCCTGGCACAATCTGCCTCACGTTCCTTCTTTGGGCCTTTGTCTTTGGCTGTATCACACCTCTCAGCTTGAGCTTGTGCCGCTTTGATTGCCTTTCCCTCCTCTGCCTCGTATGCTTCATGGTTTTGTAGGCTCAAGTCCCCAGGGCAGACAAACTGTGGAGCCCCTGCATGCCCCTCTGCCTGTGACACACACTCACACACACACACACACACACACACACACACACACACACGCGCACACACACGCAAAACATCAAAACAGCAGGAGAAGAGTGAGGAAATTCAGATAATTTTCTATTCATTTCCTTCCACAGCTGAAATCACTTAGATTGCAAAAGGCCTGGTGTACAAAGAGAAGCCGAAAAACAGAGGAGCAGAGGAAGAATGGAGAAAGTGTTGAACATGAGCACATAAGAGAAGGAGCGAAGGCAGAGAAAAAAAAGAAAAGAAAAAGGAGGCATGTTTTCATCTTACAGTGTCCGTTCCCAAGCTGGCTTTCATTTCAGACAAAAAAATTTCCCCTCCAGTCGGCAAGTCCACTATTCTGTTCCTGTCTCCCTCGCCCTCTGTGTCTGTGAAAGTGAGTCGGTATTACAGCGTGCATTTCATGGAGAAAAGGAGGGTGGGAACAAGGAGAAAGGAGGGAGCAAGGGAGTAAATGCACTGGTTCAGGAAGAGGTAAAGGAAATGTAACTGTACGCCTCCTGGTTGGTACTCCTATGTTTGATCAATGTTACTCCTTTAAAGTAGCAGAAAAGGATTGTGGAAAAAAAAAAAAGAAGAGATGAAAGACGAAAGCGAGAGGACTGGGGAGATGAGGGCATTACCGGAACAGGGTTCTTTAGAGGGACAGCACACAATGGACAGTGATCAGTAAAGGCAGAAAGAAGCCTGTGTGGTCCCATTCTGTCCCTCTGCTGGTTTTTATCTTCGTCTCGTAAAGCTCAGTCCGATAAAAATCGATTGTTCCGTTCCGTGTTTTTATTTTCTACATTTTTCCGAGCAGTTTAAAAAAAACTTTTTGTTCGGAAAGCTCCTCGTTTAGATCCAAATTTACATTAAGAACATGTGAGCAACTATTAATGTTCAGATAAAATACAAGGAGAGTGGAGTGTGTGTGCATGGGGGGACGAAGGAGAGAGCTCGACGGTGCCTCCTGCTGTACAGAGCGTCACACTACCCCTCGGAGAGCGAACCGTAGCACACAAAGAAGGATGCAAAAAAAACGAGAAAGAAATTCACAAAAAGCAAAACAAAATAAAGCACTTTGCTTGCACGAGGGCAAGATATACAAACTAGAGTAATTATGCACTGACTAAATAAACCCGGCAGATTAATGTTGTGTCTGCTGTAACTGTACACGCTCGCGCTCTGAGAAAAGCTACCCCGTACCCAGGGTCTCTTCTTCATTCTGGCTCAAAGAGCTCCCTAACCCCACTGCTGTCGAACCCGATGGCCTTGAGACAGAGAGCAAAGAGTTTAAGTGGAAACAGCCTCTCATCACCACGATGCTCCACGTACTTCACATCTGCACACAGCAGCATACCACAGCACCAGGAACAACCGGCCAAAGCCTCCGAGACCACGTTTGAAAACTTCTTTGAAAGGGGAAAAAATAAATAAATATGTTCATTCATAATTATGCTTATCGTATTATTTGTCTGGCTGCTTTTAATCATCCTTAGTGTCAGGCAATTTACAAATAAAATCCCTCTTTAAGCAGAATTTGATCAGAAGTTTATTCACAGAAACATGCTAATCGGAACCAGCTGAATTGTCTCCGAGCATGCACAGGAAATCAATCAGAGTACACCCCAAATTAAACAATAAATAAGTAAACCTCCAGTCGCTGTAGATGATTTTGGGGTCTGTGGGTTTCTTGGTCTGAAGCAGTGAAAGTTGTTTTTATCGCAGCAGCATGTTCACCGCATAGTTGCGCTGAGGAAATATATCGTTTTGGTTAAGTGAAATTGAACTTTGTTCATAATTGGCTGCCAAAACCGTTCTTCCCCTTGCGGGTGTATGGTGTTTCCCTCATTCAGTGGCATCTCTTTCATTACAGCGTCCCACAAACCTCAATGCAACGGTACTTTTCCCTTGACTCTCAAACATCTGAAGCATTGTCCTTGTGCTCTGTCAGGATTTTAATTAGCTCTTTCTGTCACAAATATCGTCACACGGGATGAGATGCGTGTCTTTTTTAGCTGGTCCAGATTTTTTTATTTTATTTTATTTTTTCGGTTACTGGGCTCTTTAAAAATGTGAAAACATTGAAAATGTAGCATTCTTTTTTTTTAATTTTTGAAATAACTGCAACCCCCCCTCCCCCCTGCAAATACATGAAAGTTGTTCATATTTAAATTCCTGGTCAGAGTAGAGTGTGTTGTGTTTCCTCAGGGAAAGCTAGGAGGCTGTACAGTTATCTCCTGTGGTGTCACTCTGAACTATACAACCTACTACCTCAGCCTGAGGAACACAGAAGGACGACGGCTCAGAAAGGGCGGAGTGAGCTGCTGGGAGGGGCGATCGTATTGTCCATTGTTATCGTGAAAAAAAAACAAAAAAAAAAAAACCATTATGAATATGATGTTATTCAAATGGACAGAAACTCACAGCTTGTTACTTTTACAGTCTCAACCATGTTTCGACTGCAAATCCAGCCAATTGTTGGTGTGTTTGTGTTTCAGATACGACCAAACATAATTGTTTAACAATAAAGTTGAATTATAAAATATAGTATTGCAGTAAACAACCCTTTTTTAATAATGTGTAAGTAGAGATGCACCGATCAGGCTTTTCCTGGCCGATATTAACTTTGGGGTTTTTACTAAGATTTCAACCCAAGACTCAGAGAGCGAAGGACTCTCCAAGTCCTGAGCCTAGAGATAAAATCCTACTAAATCTTAAACCAATTCAGATCTTTTTATTTTAACTCATTTAAAATATATTTCAACCAATTCACAATGCAGATGAACAATGACACTGACTTTATTTCGCAGGCATGTATGTTGAGGAAGACGAGATTTGTTTTTAAAAAAAATTGTTGATGAATTTCAACCGATTTCTTTCACCATTTCCGAATATATTCATAATACCGACTGCCTGCGATCATAACACACTTTCAGACACAGAGGTGAACGAAGGCAGAAGGGCTGCAGTTGCTCAGTGGGGGGGAATTTTTACCTTGAGACAATTTCCAAGTTGTTTTTCAGATTGGACGGGGATTTTCTGAAATATCTTTGATATATTTAAAAAAAATTCCCTTACCAATTCTGAAAATAACAATAAAAATAGTCAGACTGAGAATGAAGGAATGATAAGATTATCCCAATTTATGCTTCGGACTTCCCCAATCATTGTCTGATCATTATTAAACTAAAAACAGGATCTAAAGTGTATGTTTTGGGTGTATATAGTTATAGGAGTTGTTCATTTTAATGCATTTAATGGAGCATAAAAAGTTGCGCGATTTTTCAGGATTCGAACAGTTAATTTCTAAACTTGATCGGTGCATATCCACACTTCCTTTAAGAAAAGTATTTGTTTTTCTAAAGCTGCAGCCTAGATTTATATCCAAAGAGAAAACATTTTCACCATCACTGCACTGAGCAAAGCCAAACATGAAAAATGTTAAGCCCTCATCTCCAAACCCAGAGAGCAGGACGAGTCTGAACATTTCACCATGTTCACTGTGTTAGTGGACTGGGTCATGAATGGGTAACATAGTGAAAATGTCATCCACAATGTTACACCATAACCCAGTCTTCCAAACTGGGTGGGGTCACTGCACAAACACGTCACATGTGGGATAATTTTGGCTGAGAAAACCCCGTATCCAAGGATTCAGGTTTCGTGTTGTTTAATCATTGGAACACAAACAAAATCAGTTCCAGCCTTTATAACTATTGAGTAAAAAAAAAAAATTAAAAAAAAATCTGCTGCGGAGCTATTCCGTCACTTCTGTTGTTGATTTTTCTGACAGGCGAAAGGCGAGTGCAGAATTTGCCAGGAAGACACATACCTATAGATACGAGCTTGCGTAGCCAGTCAGCACAAGTTCGGATCTACGGGTTTGTGGCAACTAGCATTACCCATTTCAAGACAGGAAAGCCCACAAAAACATTCAGATGTGAAACTCACTCTATGCTCTCCAGGTAACTATAGTTATTCAAAGAAAAAGAGTAAGACAGGGGAAAAAACAAAACAAAATGTAAAAACGGAACAATTTTAATAGTAGAAACAATCATTTGTCTTTTTAAAAAAAAAAAAAAAATTAAAAACCTCTTAAAGGTAAGCAGAAAACCTATAGATCTCATATGTCCAACAGAGGCGAGCTTTGAAGTTGCAATAATGTTCTTGAACAGGCCAGAGCACATGACTGTGAGGGTAATGAGGTGTTTGTGTAGCCTACTTAACCCATTCGACTGAGGTCAGCATTCACGTCTAAAATATCACTCAACAATAAAAGAAAGCCTTAGAATCTTAACATGGCATTAAATATTAAATGAGTTGATGCAATAAATCTGAAATCAGCTGGATGTAAAGCTGAGTAAATAAAATGTGAAGCTGCACTATGAATAACCCTCCCATAAAAAGGTGGATATTACAAGATCATATTAGAGCTGTGAAGTATTGCTAAAGTAACCCAGCAGCATATTCAGTGTATGTGTATTACAAACAAAAACAATACAATCACAAAAAAATAAAATAAAACAAAAGCGGTTCTGTATAAATTCCCTCTTCGTAGTAATCTGATCAAATTTATGCCTTCATCTTTCCGTCTTTCTCTGGACGTTACCACCGGCCATACAACACAGTAAATAATTGTTAAGAAACAAAAATAGCGAACGATATTAAAATGCTCACACCCAGATAAAAATCATCAGACACACATCATATGATGCGTATTGGAGACCACTCTGACAGAGAGAAAACTAAAAGCAGTCTGAATTGCCAACATACCAGGGGACACAGGCTGGACCTGATGGTCAAATGTCCTCTAAAATCAGATGAAGTCAGGCTTGAGGAGCAGTGCAGGCCGGTGCTTTGGCGTAAATAACAAAAACCCTAAAAAAACAGACACATAAATCATCAGTATAAATGATCTGTGAACAGCAAAGCATGAGTAGCATTCAAAAATGCAACATTCATGCACACACGTTCCAAAAATCACGCACTTACAAACACGTGGTGGTCCATGCACACCCTTACAGTAAGACACAAACGGCCAAAAAAAAAAAAAAAACTACAGGCAGCAAAGCAACGATTCAGAGAAAGTAACGAGGCTAAAAAAAAAAAAAAAAAAAATCTAAATAACACCCGAAAGTGAACTGATAATGTCCCCTCGTTCACTCCCAGTTACGCCCTCATAACCCGCTGTCCGGTCCCTATTTTCCAGGGTACAAAACCTCAAATCGCCTTTGAAAAAAAATGGTACGGCAAGAGAGAAATGGCAAAAGGTTGAATGCGGTGAGATGTGGATGAGGAGGAGGCGCAGCGCAGGGCTGGCTACAGAGAAAGTGGAATTTGTGACCAAGCAAAGGAAAGGGTGGTGTTTTCTTTTTTTCTTCCTTTCTTTTTTTTTTTTTTGATGCTTCATTCTGCTTGGCTTTTTTGGATCCCAGCAGGATCCTTGGCTTCAGCTCTGTCTTTTCTTAGTGCTGCCAAAGTCTGGACATATTCCTTTGTCTTAAATTCTGTTACACAAAATTAGTCAGAGAGATGGGCAAAAGATATAACTGAACAGAGACGAGAGCCAAATGATCTGTCAACAAAAGTGGAGCGAAAGTTGTTAAAGAAAACTCTAAAGAGGAGAGGAGCTCCGTAAATAAAGAAAAAAAAAGTCACGATGGATACAGGTTTTTGGTTGCCTCTCAATATATTTCTTTTTTTGTCCTGCAAACAGATTATTTCCAAAGTGCAACAGCTGAAACGTCTCCAATGCTATGCCACGTAATGAGAGAGGGAGAGAGAAAGCAGCCACTTTTTCCCTTTCCAAAATGGCTGAGGGCTGAGAGAAAGCAGCTCCGAGCAGAGAGGAAGAGAGGTGCACCCCGTCCTGCTCGGAGGAGGGCTGGGCGATTCAGCCAGCATCGCTCCCTCGTTTCCCCCTCCTTATTTATGCCTCCTTTCAGAGGGAACGAATGGCGTACAACCGTGTTGTTGTGAATCCATTAGAAACTGTACTTGGCCTACCAGCCAGGAGAGGCTGCAACTGCATTAGTATGTCAGACTTTTCACAGGAATCTCCCATTTTCGTGAAGATATTTTTAAAAAAATCTCATGGTTTTGTCATTCATCTTGTTTAATTTTAATTTTACTATCAGCATACAAGTCAAATGGAGATGAGCCTGTAGGATCTAATTTATTTTATTTTATTTTTTTGCACTGCGACAACACGTTTTCCAATTTTGAAAATTTTAAAATCTGAAACCCGCTTTCTGTTTAATTCTCTGTTCAGTAAAGTGCTATGACATGTTTTTGTCATATTTTGATCTCAGAATGAATCACATTTATTGGAAGCACAGATTTAGCTGAATGTGGTTTCTGTGCTTTCTCTCTGACGTCACAAGACTACAGTACGTGGTGAAGCAGCTTCACTGCTGCAGTCACCCATGCTCTCCTCAGAGCATCTCCAGGCTATGAACATGGGCCGATTCTAATCATTGTCTGCTTTCTTTGCCTTGATCCCTGAAAAGTGTTTCAGATTCAGCACAGTCCGACGACTGCAGTCAGCTGAATGATTAAAAATGTCATGAATATTAAAAAGATAAATAAAAAAAACCAGACAGTATCCTTTTTTTCTGTAGGGAAACAGAATCATAGCTTCAAGATTCAGTCTTAAAGTCCACCTTCAGATTGAAAAGGTGATCTCTCGACTCGCACTTTACAATCATTTAAGCAAGTCCTGAATGTTTTCGTTTTTCATTTAAAATACAGTAAAAATATCTGACGGCACAATAAACTTTCTGGTATTATAAAAAAAAAAAAAATTCCAACATATTTCCACTTTGTTAAATCGGTGCACACTTTAGGTAAGCTAAAGTTTCAGTCAGAGCAGCATTTCTTCCTTCTCTATGCAGTTCAAGTGCCTCCACTGAGGCAGCCACTCCTCTTAAGTATCCTTAAGACATAAAAAACTAGAACATGCCGTACAGTAGCCCGATTTGGCACCAACGTTTTTAGCCTCTGACAAATAAGTGAACTTGCAAACAGATACACGAACAATTACAAGTTGCACAAGAAGCCGCATCTTAAAACAAAAACACCCGTCCACCCATTAGCTTATTGGTGTTTATTAAATAAGGACAAATGCTGGGCTCAGGATGTTATGCGCCCAGCATACCAGTTCTGCCACAGCATGCCAATAAGCTGCTGTCTGCTCCATGGCCACCACTTGAATCTAAATGAACAGATTTGACTTTCAGGATATTGCCAAGAACCCTGCCAGAGCCACAGAGAAGGGCCCCTCCAGAAACAGAAGGTTGCAGAAAACAGAGTAACCAACATGGGCACAGCAACAAACCTAAGACAAGGTAACCTCTTAAAGGTGCGCCGAGAGCCTGGGAAAAAGTGGAAGAGAAAGGTGCCAACAATAGGTAGAAGTAATTACCTCGCGGTTTTATACATTATGTTTCAAGCAGTGCAGGTCGATGTGTGTCTCTGTGAAGAGAATTCAAGGCTGACCAGTCTTTGACTTTATTTGGAGCCCAGGTCTGGACTTAGCTTGAGCAAGGACACTGAAGGTCAGCCATGCTTCTTTCACTCATTTCATCCAGCAAAACCACATCAATCGACATCTTCACCTTTCAACCACAATGTCACTTTGTTCGGATGCAAACAAAAAACAATATACTTGGAGTACATTTCTGCCCTCTAGCCTGATGCAATGACTGCAGTTCTCCAGTCAATATGGAGGTCAAATAAAATTACTTAATTAAGAATCATGATTTTTCTTTTAGTATTTAGAGCCATTTCACAAGTTTAAAGAATCAATTTAGTCCAAATGACAAAGATTCACCAATCCACTGACCAACAATTAAAATGTATTAAGTTTCCCTCAGTTGGCTCCAGTTGGTGATGGACAGGTCAAAAACTGAACTTTGCTTTCCCAAATTAAATGCAACAAAACTATCAACATCCCACATATCCTCTCTATAAAAACACAGATGCTCCTCCTCTGAGTTTAAAATAATTAAAGGTTAGAGACATACATCAGATATAAAAAGTCAACACACTCCTGATTTTGGTGAAATAAAAAATTAAACCTTGCCAAATGCATTGCATCTTTATATGCAGTAAGTTTTAATGAAATATATATATAATATGACCTAGGCCAATGTTTCACAATCTCTTTTTTTAATGGTTACAGTTTTATGGTGTACACATAACACTATTGAATTACTGGGCAGTTTTGTCTGAATATCTATTTTTATTGCAATGATTTGACCCTTTGAAAACTTTCTTAAATCTACAGCTTTTGCTAATGGATGCAAATGAGTAAATGCTGGACAAATCCTGGACAGGAGAGCTTTGTTTCCACTTTTCCCAACATGTTTAGTTGGTTTTTCAGTTGAGGGGTACAGGAAATCTCATACATTTAAACAACATAATTATTTTTTTTTTACATCAAACAAAGTTCACAGGGCTTTTTTTCATTAGTATGGTTAGTCTTGAAACACCTTCATTTTCATTGGATTCAAAACCACTACCTCTATCAATTTGCTTGTGGCACAGATTTTCTTTTTTTATGTCTCATAATACTTAGAGTAAAAAACAATCAGAAGAGCAGACCTGAAAGAAATCATTATCGGCCATAAACGTCTGATTGGGGCGACTCTAATGAGCGGTCGTCTTGTGTCACCGCTTCAAGTTTTTATGATAATTACTTTTAAAGTTGTTAATGAAGCACCAGAAGGCCGGTTAGTTGCTGCTGTTGGAAACTTTCACAGTAATCCCTCAACCTGTGAATCAGTGCAAACTTAAGATGGACACACAACAGCGCTATTGGTGAATTTTGGGGGAAAGAACGAGATGGATGCAACTCTTTATTAGCATAATTTGTTTACGAAAGTGAAAATTAGTGAACTCCCACTAGATTTTGAAAGAAGACATGCTACTGTACAAAGGTGCAAAGGAAAATTTAAAGGAAACTTTGGTTTAGATCATTATGAGAACAGCGTATGCTATTCAGTACAGATGCAGCAGCTGCCAAGGTTATCCGGCACATTATCAATTACTTGGTACATGCGTTTGCTGATCCTATAGTTCGTTTGTCATCAAATATTTAAAGACAAGTCGCCATCACATCAGAAAGATGGTTTGTTTTCCCTTTGCAAAAGAAGAATGAAAGTATTCACTCAAATATTAAACACCATTACTCTTCATTTTACCTGCTCTACTGTGAATAATAATAATTTTCTACAGAAATTATTCAGTCACTGTAACCACCTATTGTTTTGGGAGCATTCACATCATAATAACTTGACAAAATGTCCTTTAAAATTGATATCAAGTCATTTAAAACTAGAACTGAATCAACAAATCTGCCAGAGCTCGGAATTGGTAAATTATTTCTTGATCGGCTCCAACAGTAAATGGTCAAATACTGAAATTTTTTTTTAAATTAAATTTCTAATTAAAACTAAGAACACCAACCATTGTTTTAAAACATTAATCAATAGTGTCTTCACAGAGGTATGTTTTGTCAACTTAGAGTTTGATAAAGGTTAGAGACCCATATTACTTTTATTTGATTTATGCTCTTTTATAATATTTGGTTAAAAAATTGGTCAGATCTAAAAGATTCCTAGAAATCAGCACAGGCTTTGAAAAACGTGGTTGGTGCATCGCTATATAAAACTTTAAATTCAAAGCCCTAACACACTTTCTCCTTTTTGCACTTTTCCACATAAAAAGCTGACTCTTTATGTGTAACGTTGACCTTTTGATGCACTGTCAGCAGATGATAACCCAACAATATTTCTTGCTCTTCAGTGACCTTAAAGCATATTTCTGTAATAAATTTGTGATAAATCAACAGCTTGCTGAGAACTATTCATACGTTTCCCCTGTGCTGTTTCTTCTTTGAGCAGTCTATTATCTGGTTTCACTCCGTGTGCTCTTGTGGGTCTGTGCTCCGATGAGGGTAGAACAGACTGTAGGAGTTTAATCTGGTAACCAGACTATAATAAATCACATAAAATAAGTGGAAACGCCTTCACATTTCTTTGTCAAGCTTTAATAGACACACACACACCAGATTACACTCAGGACTGTGATAAAGTTGCCATGTTTTTATTGTTGCATCCGATTTTAACACAATCATTGTAGCAGAAGAACATTTTTTGTACTAGGAATGAGAAGTCCAGAAGAATCCAAATCCTTATTTTCCAAAAGTTTAATACCTTTAGAGCACAAATCAGATTATCCTGAAAAAAAAAAATTGAGCACTGAAGTAACATTAAATGTATAACCACAACACATTTTTCTTTTACATATTAGGCAGGATTTCTGTCCCACTATAGCAGAGAGTTTGAACAAAAGTCATTCATACTGGTTGCCAGGACAAGGAGGGGAACAATCTCACAAATAAACTTAGCAAAGCAACGTCAGGAAGATTTCCCACCTCCTGATACCTTAAATGGAAATAAATTCCTTTCAGGAATATCTGGTACCTATGGACAAACTGTGACATTCAAGATGAAAGGGAACCGGAAATGCCTGATTTCAAACGTTTCACATGAATTAATTCACAATACAACCCGTTTAAATTTTTACCAAAAGAATCAGAAATGATTCCTTATAGTTTCACACCATCTGCAAATTCGACTTGAGTTAAACAAACGTATACAAGAAGTAATTTATAAAGTAAAAAAAAGACAATGGACTCATCACTAAATTACAGCTCTGAATTAAAAGTATTTTAATGAAAGCCAGCAGAGCACTTTATTCACTGATCTTAATTTAAGCCTCTGCTGCCTTGATCCAACAACAGACATAAACAGATTAAATATATCTGTGTGCATGAGAAGTTAATGGAAAAAAAACTACTAAAAAAAAATCAATTTCTATATCCAAAAGTGTGGATTATTGCCAAAATATTTCTTAAACAAATCTAAAAGACTGTGCAGTTATAATAATTAAAGTTTAACAGCATTTTCAGCATAGAGATACAGTTATAAAGTAGAGAAATGTCTGCTTTGTTGTTCTTGTTTGCCATGTGTTTTAATAATATTGTCTACACTGAAATGCATCAGTTTGTGATTATTTAAATATATTATTTATCCTACTAATATCTTTAAATGTTTAAATCCATTACAACAATGCTCAATCAGACAAGAGACTAAAATAAAGCATAACTTTCAGACCTCAGACAGCAACTGTATTAATTACTCAACATTTTTGCATTCACATCATCTGCCTACATTTTTACATTGCGAGGTTTTGGCCCGTTTTTTGTCCGTATCCCTCGTTTCACCGAAACCCGTTTCTTGCTGCTCCTTGTCCCTTACTGTTCCCTCCTCTCGCTGCCTCCATCAAATATTCTGCTCACGCACAACTGCGGCACCCTTTCTCCAGTCCTCCCCATTAATCCACACCACAGACATCTTGGCCCACTGTCTCGTCTCTGACAGCGTGCACTCAGAAGTCTCAAAGTCTAGCCCGTTTCAGTCCCTCTACATTTTTCTCAGGCCACGAGGCCGAACATGCCTCTCACTGTACAGATAGAGCGTTCTGTCTAACTATAGGCTCCCTTTCTCTAAATGCCACTCAGCAGAAAACATGCAGCATCAAAGGAGAGGTCAAATTAGTATAAACAGACCTTGGAGCACAAAATGCTAACCGCATGTAGCATAAGGCTCATTTCAGCAACGCCTGGCTAGCTGTTATTACATTTGCTCATTATTAATGTAAAATAATGCCTTTATTGTACTTAAAACAATACTGAAGGTCATTCTGCTTCACATATATATATATATAAAGTAATTGTGAAAACATTTTAAATATGTCTGAACAGCAGCAGAGTCTAACTGTTCATGAGATAAAATCCGAGCGAGAAAGTTTCTTTTTTGGCACACTGCTCTTTTAAAATACAATGACAAAGCAGGGGTAGGGCTGCAAGAAGAAGAAAAAGATCTAATTACTGTATTAATTGCTTAATTTCTATTCATCTCTGGTCTCCACGTGCTGCTACTAATCACTTAAAGAATGCAGCCAAATTCTCTGTATTAACACATCTTCTGTGACAGGCGGGAAGGGCGTGGGTTAGAGGTGCAGGGGGAGGCACAGCGAAATGCAAAGATTTGACAGGGGGGGGAAAAAAAGCAATTCTTTAAGAAGATCGAATCTAAACATGGACACCAAATAAGGAATATTCTTTTCTTATATGCCTGATTTAATGTGGCAGATGCAGAAACAATAATTTTCGGATTTTCTCTTCAGCTGGATCTTCGGTTCAAACGTTCCTTCTATGTTTCCTTCTCAAGTAAAGGTTCAAGACGGATTTTACTGAGGAGTTTAGAAATAGTCCACAGTGCCTCATCAACCACCCTCTTTTTTTGGCATTTCTTTCTTTCTCTCACCCTCCACTCCTGCCATTTCAGACCCTTATTTCCCTGCCCTCCTTTCCTTCTCTCTCATTCATTCAGTTTAATTTTGAACTCTGCACTTGTAGACAGGGAATGAGGATAGCTCCATGGTTACCTGGCACTGGGCCATCTCATTACACTGGCAATTGATTCTGGCCTGCCGCCATGTCCGCTGCCCACCTCCCCCACTCCCCACAACATCTCTGCACCCCAGACTGTCTGCAGCAAAGGATATCTCAGAACACACAGGATGGAGACAAACAGCTTCACTTCGGCACATCAAACCAGTGATCCATCCATGCACTGCTGCGTACAGGAAGGCGGACAAATAAATATGACCATAATATACAGGACGAATACGTAGAAAGACCCTTTTAAAACAAGAAGGGCCTAAACTTCTTACAGCCACAGTTATAACCTTTAGATAATGTAAGAAGTTGAGAGTAAACATCATAAAATGCATAAAATCATAAACTAATCTAACAGACTAAAATCATCCCACTGAACTGTAGTGAGCTATGTCTAGACAATAATATGCAGTCAATAAGAGTAAAACATAAGTTTAGGGAAAATCAATAAGGTTTAGAAATAAATAAGGAAGAATGGACGGACAGATGGACTACAGTCTAATTCCTGATTGTGTAGAAACCCTGCTAAATGTTACAACCTTCACTCTTTAGTCTGGGAAAGTTCAACACACACAGAAAACACAAATCACAATTTCTTAGATGCATTTTGGAAGCTGTAATTATTGACTAGTGCCCTCAGACTGAGATAGATTTACTATTTCAAGGGTTAGCCTCATCCTTTCCTATTGTAATTTCACATCACTTCCAGTATCTTTAGCCGCCGTTAACTTAGAGAGAAAAAATAAACACTTTCTCATAAATAACATCTGGAACTGAATACAAATCGACAATCCCGGCGACAACGGAGTGTCTGTAGGCCTAACAGGAAAAGTTCAGAGTTGGAAACCATCCTTCAGAGAGGTGCTGCATCCCAGAGTGTTGGATTAGTCTCAGTGACACCAAACTTTTGACACCAGGTGTAAGATCTCACACAACAATCTCAAGTAACTGATGCTGCCGACTCCAAAACTGCATCCTTTGGAAAACTACACTTGGCAAAATGGAAGGAGACTGAAAGTTTCTAATTTTACACACAACTTTGGAAACAAAACCCAAAATAAAATCTTATTCCTCTAACCCAGGCACAGGTTTCATCATACGTCTTGCCCTATAAGACTCCAACAGACAGCAAACACTTCACTTCACTTTATATGAAGCATGTTTTTTTTGGAGTAACTCAGACGTTGCCGCTGCTGCTCCTTCTGTCAGCGCTGGCAGATGTTGGGGTCATGGCCTCATACTCAAGGGGGATTTAAAGGGATCAGGAGTCAAAGGGATTATAAAGCCATTATGATTTCTACTGTGCCTTATGTATTCCTACATCCATTAGCCAATCATTTACAGTCCAGTTAAAGGTATAACAATCATATATTGTTATATTGGAAACCTTTTTAATCATGAAATATGTTTTTAAATTGTTCATTTTTAATAGGATTCCCATATATAGACAATATGTAAATGACAACGATTTATTGTAACTCATATATTTGTTTAGACTTAACACACAAAATGTATATTTACTTTCATGACAAAGTCGAGATATATGGAGAAATCTGCTGGCGACTGGAATCTGGTGAAGGCACCTGCTCAGGGTTTCCCCCAGTGTATTGTAAGCCTGGCGGGCCACCAGGCTAAGCATTGGTTATTTATTTCTTTTTAAAACATTAGCATTTTTTAAGACTTTATAGTTGGTGTTCAGATATTAATCTTCCACTCTTCCAACAGCACATAATTATCAAGTGATATTTTCAAATTTCATGTCAACTTTAAACATTTTTCAACTCAAAAACACGGCGGGCTGCTGGATGAATGACTGCCCTGTGGAGCCCAACCACTGGGCTTAGCAAGTTTTCTGGGGGAAACCATTTCTGACTCAAGTATTTACTAGATAGTTGCAATAAACTATATAAATATTCTCCAAGGCAGTGGTGCCCAACTCCAGTCCTTCAGATCCACTGTGATGCAACTTTAAGATGCATCGCTGCTTCTACGCACCTGAATCAAATGAATGTCTGGTTACCAGGCCTCTGCAGAGCTAAACGATGCTGAGGAGCCATTTTATTCAGGTGTGTTAGTCTGCTCTAAGGGACACACAGATATAGCTGTTTTAGCAATGCTAGGTGTGCAAATTGTTTGTATAAAATGCTAGATATATTTAAATGTCTCTTTTAAAATGTTAAATAACATTAAACATTTTCCAAACTTCTGGTACATCATCTGGAGCTATGGACTTTCATGTGATTTTTAAACTTCAGACAGACAAAAAAAAGAAAAAACAACCTTCTACCAATGGCAAAATTTTAATTTTTTTTCCTAGAATACTACAATAATGGGAAAATTATTGCATCAATTTCAAATTAGTATTACTTCACAACAAAATCAGTCTAGTTCATGCAATACAATCAGATAGATTCAGTTTTTACATTCAGCCCTATTAAGTACTGTGGATTAAAAAATAAAGTAGATTTCTTTGTAGTTTGCTATGTATTTAATGGTAGCCATACTTCCAAATCATCAATCAATCATTAATATTTCTTCATACGTTATTCACTAAAAACCAGGGAGAATATGACCAACAAAACTAAACAGTCGGCTTTGTTGGATCAAATTCTTCATTTGTTTCTGAGCCTGGAGGTGGTTTCCATCCATCCATCCATCCATCCATCCATCCATCACATCCCTTTA
This sequence comes from Poecilia latipinna, assembly GCF_001443285.1. Lineage (NCBI taxonomy): Eukaryota > Metazoa > Chordata > Actinopteri > Cyprinodontiformes > Poeciliidae > Poecilia > Poecilia latipinna. The sequence goes on along the minus strand of NW_015113713.1, from coordinate 134,745 downwards.
CCATGACATCTCGGTACAGAGCCCACATCACTGCAAACACAGCACCAATCCACCTATCAATCTCATTCCTGAACAAAACTCAGAGATACTTAAACTCCTCCACGTGGGACAGGACCTCCTCTCCGACTTGGAGAAGGCACTCTACCCTTTTCCAACTCAAGACCAGGACCTTATTTTTGGAGACACTGATCCTCATCAGCTTCAAACGTGGCTGTGAAATACTCCAGCAAAAGCTGGATATCACGCCTTTTGGCTTCATCAGGGAAGCAGAGAAGCGATCATAAGACGATCAAAACGGATCCCCTCAACACCTTTGTTGCACATATAACTTCTGTCCATAAAGGTTTTGAACAGAACCGGTGACACCGGCCAACTTTTACAGAGTCCAACTCTCACTGCATGTGGACCAAGCTCTCAGGCTATGTTTACATGGACCAAACAGTGCTTTCTACTAAAATAAGATACTGCACACATAAACTGAAGGCAAAATACCAAACAGACTAATATTCTTATACCACAAAATAAAATAAAAAAAATTAATCCTCAAAACAAATGTTACCTCAGTTATCTCAATAGACTGAAAAACACTCTATGATCCACTAAAAAAAAAATCTAACTTTTTGTGTTCTGTTAGAGTGAAAAACTGTGGAAAAATAAGCTAAACTGGTTTTTGAGTGATCTGAAGTCCAACGTTTCAGACAGCAGACTGACCATGATTTCTTTATTTCAGTCGCCAACATCTTACAATCCATTAGCAACACTGGTTCAGCAGAAAGGAATAATAGATCTCCACTGGCAACGAATGAATCTGCATCTCTACTCGAAGTGCTTTGACCAGTTTGTTCACGTTGCCGTTAATTCACTGCTTTAAAATATGTAATACAAGAGTGAATCTTTATTATCGGTTTGCATTACTTAACCATCATCACCTGGTTACAATGTGCGCCCGTTTGCATGCTGGCAAGTTTAATAATGTAATTGCAGAGAACAGACATACTGGAGTAAGTTGTCAACAAAGAAATCTGCACAGAGACTGCTCACTGTGAGTTCCTTTAGAAAAGCCAGGGATTAAAGATGGGCCTCCCCAATCTGGGGCCTCTTTCGTGTACATGCACTCGGGTTGTTTAAGGACACAGTGAACCAGGCTACCCGATCTAGGGAAGGGGCCAGGCAGGGGGAACATTGACAGGACGGCCAAGTGGAATAAACTCTCTGAATTGTAAGAGCTCCAGCTGCTGGCTTAAAGCTAGAAGGAGCAGCGAGGGCTGAAGGAGGGAGAGGACTGGCTCATGTAAGGAGAGAGGGAGTGGTCAAATCTAACAGGAGGAGGGAGGAGGATAGATTTATAAAATCTGCCGACAGAAGTAAAACAAAAAGAAGAGGTGGAGATCAGAGTCCAAGCTCCTTTCTGAAAGGTGACTTAGAGAAGAAGTTTAGGGAAAATGTAATACAACCACCTAAATCGGGAATGCAGAAAGCAAAATGCAGAAAGATACACGCCAGTCAGGATTTCTCTTAAAATAAAAGTTGGTAGTTCAGCGAGTTTGAGTTGGTCCGTTATCAGTGACAACCCGTCACACCTGCACCATTGGGAGACAGGGGGTGCTGCCACACAGACGGTTTCCCCTGTCCTCCTCCATTTTCCCTCCCCTTGTTACCTTTTCCCTTCCTCCTCTGTGTTCCTCTCCTTCTATTGCTCCCCTTGCTGTGTGAGTGTGTCTGGGTCCCACTGGAGAGGCTTTGTCTGTGAACATTGGAGCCCTGGCTGGCCCACGGGGGCCCAGTCCATGAATACCCACACTGTGAGAGCCGCCCTTTCACTTCACACCACTTTCTCTTTGGGAATGCCTGAGCAATGAGGTAAGGAAGCTCATGTACACGCTCCAATGTGCATACACATCCGCACACGCACAAACGCACGCATTTTCTCACTTTCTCCGCCTTATGCACACATGCATACACACGCAGGCGTGCATTCACATATACACCATACTTTACACACAAACTGAGTGAGCAGTGCAGTAATGAAAAGCCAGTGTTTTGTGTGAGAACCCTCTCACCCAGGACTAACATCCTGAGAGCCTTTCTCCTCCATCAGTCCCTGCCAAGCGCTCGCTCTAATTAAAGACCATAGAGTCCAGTAGCGTTGGCCCAGCTTCCCCCAGACTGTGCCCCTTCCCTGAGCATAGAGGTCCTGAGCTGAGTAGAGTCTATAAGGAATGTGAATGACCGTGGTGATTAACAGCTTCTCAGGATTTCTAATTCCCCTCTAAATAGAGTGCTTGGACGCATGACTGATGCCAATTCTGCAGAAGCCTTATAGATAGAATTCAGTTGGCAAGAGAAAATCTGCAGGAGCGTTACAACAAGCATTTACAGCTCCAGTCTAAGGTTTGCATACTGTAATCTTAGCTTTTGATGTCACCATTATATTGGGATTAAAATGGCCTTCCTATGACCTATGCAACATTTTTCTACATTTAAGCTGGCAGCTCCTTTGTGTCAACATAAAAGCACTTGACAGCACTTATTGGAAAGACCCCAGGGGTGTTCAATACATTGTCCTCACCATATCAGCATGCACAGTATGAATATCATCAAAGCATTTTTTTGGAATCCTATTATATTTGAAGGGCCATTAATACATGCTTTGCATGTCAATATTGCACTCAGGCCATGTTATTTGATCTGAGAAATGTTTGCATAGATTCAAGAAGAAGCATTCCTCTGAGATGCTGATCCATATAGACGTGATAGCTGGAGATTCAAGGAGCAAATCTCTGGATCTGGTGACCAGAGATTGGTGCAGACCATTAGAGTACAGTGGACTGATAGTCATTTTGAAGAAACCAGCTTGAGATGATTTGAATTTTGAGCCATGGTTTCTTATCCTGCCAGGAGTAGCAACATGACGGTGGTCAGAAAGTTAAACGATGCTCAGGTGGTTCTAAGGGGTCCAAAGTGTGGTAAGAAAATGTTCACCACATAAAAGCTCCAATCAGAACTTGCAGGGTTTTTTTCCCCCAGTCTGTTATTGGCCATTTTTAGGAGGGCCTCTGCGAATTGTAGCCTCAGTTTCCTGTTGCTAGCTGAAAGCAGTGGCACCCAGTGAGGACCTCGGCAGCTGTATCCATCTGCTTCCACGTTTGATGCTTTGTGTATTCAAAAATGTTATTCCTGCTTGTATTAAACCCGCTATTGACTTTCTACCATTTTGAGTCTGTTCCTTATCCAACACAAACAACAAGAAGATATTTTTTCTTCAAACACTTGCTACTCAGTTGATCTCTTCTCTCTCTCTGACATATTTTTGCAAACCAGAGGTGGCTGTGTGTGAAAATATCAGTAGGTAAGCACTTTCTTACCTACTGAACAAGCAACCGTGAAACACTCAAAGCCACTTCTGTTGTCTTCCCCAAATCTAGGTTTCTTATGTACCGTGTTGCTGCCATGTGATTGGCTCACCAGCGTACCTAATAAAACGGTCAGTGTATATATTCACAGAGTCTCACTGCATTTATCTCCACATCTAACATAATTGATATTCTCAGTAGGTCACAAAGTTGTGAAAGTATAAAGACAAAAAGGACTTATGACAAGTGACCACATTCAACAACTACTATCTAATGTGTAAATGGCACAGAATAGAGGTAAATAAGCTCCTTGTGAATCTGAAAAGTACAGCTGTACATGTAAAGGAGTATGGTACATTAAAATGGCATGCTACATCTACTAATAGAAGCTTAAAAAGCTTTTATGTGTTTTGCAAGTTGACTGGAAGAAAAACTGCTAGTTAGATAATAGAAAAACATGTAGCAAAAGGTACATCGATAAAATCTATTTTATCATCATTCAAAGACAGTGTACCCAACACTAAGTTAATATTGTAAAAGTATTTGTTTTTTCCCATAAAGCTGTATTTGCAATGTTGTAATGAACGACCAATAGATTTTCACCCATAGTCTGTGAGCGAGGCACCCGAGCTAAAATGTTCAAGATAAAATTGTTTAATAAACCAAACGTCAACAGATTATTTCAAGGTCCAATTTTTTTTTCAGATGTTTGTTTTATGAAAACAGTTGCATTTACAAATCAACTCTTGCAATAAAACACACAAATCTTCACTCCATATTCCCTATGAAAGTTTTTAATTACATTAAAGTTGGTTGTACTGAATACAGTAAGATATTATATATCGACAGAAGGTCAATTATTTGCTATGAAGTTGATAATTATATAAAACAAATATTTCAAAGGCATTAGAATATTTTGATATTTGGGAGAAAATTTGACCATTTTTTTCCCCTTAAATTTTGAGGCAGTAAAGTTGAAATGATCAGTGGAGATTCCTATCAGTTTAAAATTGTGCATAATTCATGAAGCAGATTAAAGCCCAAATGCTCACTATAGCTGAAAAATCGAAACGATGAATAACACTTTATATCTCAAATACCTTTTTAAAGAAATGTGAAATTCTGTGTTTGGCAGTGTGAACATCTTAAGCCCAGAAACTGTTTTTCCTGCTTTTCCTGCAGCTGGTGTGTTTTTTAGGCAAATACCTCAATGATCAACCAGCGAGAAAAACAACGTACAACATGTCAGCAAGGTGGATGGAGAGAAGTGTGTCAGGGGAGACTACTGACTTTAGCCCTTTTTATCTTTAGTTTTTATTTATATTTGCACCTTTTTGTGTTTATTTTACTATGGTCATATTTTCATCTTCATCACCGAGGGTACCACTGCATTTTTCTTATGTTCTAATAACATTTTAAAAAAATAAAAATCTTACATAGGCAGGGAAGAAAATGTAAAAAAAAAATATTTGGAACCACTTGCAGTTATTTTGGTTTTTTATTTTAGTTTTATTTTAAATGGCAATAAATTTCTTCCTTTCAGATTATTTTGCAAGTCGGTTTAGTTTCTTGAATGTCTCCAAGTCAGTCCAAAGCATGTGTGACAATTAAAAAAAAAAAAGCTAACAATTATGTGAGAACACAGTTATGGCAATTTGGCTAAATATATAATCACAACAAAAACACAGTCACAACATGGTAATTACAGTCAAAACTATAATTATCAATTGTACCAACTCTTCAAATATTACTATCTTGTATAGTGTGACAATCTAATTACTTGTTAATCAAGATAACATGAGCAAAAATCAAGCAGTTAGAGTGAGGGTCCAGCCTACGTGCAGAATGAAGTGCAAAAACAATTAGGAACTGAGCTTTTTAAAATGGACAAAGAAACTATATATCTTTTTAATTTTAAAGTATGAAACTTGCAAAACTAAACATTCATATTTTATAAGGACATGAGATTACATGATTTGGATTTAAAATGTAATTTCTAATGATGCTGATGAGAAGAAACTTAATATAAACAATAATTAATCATTTATTCAGCCATCCATGTTCTGCAGGTGTCTTTTCCTGTTTAGGGTCACGCAGAATCCAAGGACGGAAGAAAACCAAGAATAAGACAGAGCAAGACAAGGCAACATATGCACATAGGCACTCACTTCTGACGTGTTGCTGCTTTTAGTCTGAGGGGAAACCAGAAAATATCCCTCTGTGCTCTGCTAACCAACACAGCACTGTGCCGCTGCCTCCACAATTAATAATAATAAATAAACAAATAAAAATGATTACAAAACATTATGTGCTACTAAAAGTGCTAGTTCTCCTACACTGTCTGAACATTTTTACACAGCCGTTAAGATGTCCAAAAATGTTTCTCACTTATTATGACAGTAACTAAACAATAAAATATATACACCCATCTGTGTAACTGGGCGTGACGATGAAGGAGTGCAATGATTCATAGTCTGTCTTGAGGGGAAAACCCCTCCCTTTTGATGATAAGCAAACCCAGATCCTGGAGTAAAACCTTCCCCATAAAAAGCCGTAGTGATGTCACAGACGCTGCGTCCTCGTAGTTTCTGCGGTCATGCCTTTCCGCTCTAACAAGTTATTATTTTTCATCTTGGACTCAGGAAACTGCGTCAGGAGCTCATTTCAATGAACGATTAAGGGAGCACACAACTCTGGAAAATACCAAAACGATGCGGACACTGCCAGACTGTTACACATGTCTGCGGAGGAGGAGAGAGGAAGGGAAGAGCCAATGATCTAAAGCTGTGAAATGGGAGTAATCGGTCTGAAAGAGTGAGAGTCAGACGCAGACAGTAAACAAATAGAGGTCAACAACAAACCTATTCTATGCTATATCAGAGCAACATAACAGTAAATAATAAATCCTAAATCAACCCGATTATTGAAAAAAAAGCTACTTAGCTAAATTAAAATAAATGCCGACTGTAAAAATAAACATCATAGTAAGTAAACACTAAAATAAAGTGAATAATTGCTACAAGCTGCAGCTTTAAATCGGGATAACAGATTGTGAGCAAAAAAGATTTGTAAATAATGACACATTGAATATTGTAAGCCAATATATAGTTGGAAAAAAATGATATGACTGTTTTAGTTTTCCTTTCACACAGATTCTCAGCCATCCAAATTTTAAAGGTAGCCAAATATTTCTTTCTGTATCAGTGGCAAACATAACTGTTGGCTGTCTGACACGTCTTCCTTCCTGGTTCACCATTTCAGCAAAGATATTAAGAGAAGCTGTAAATACAATTGATTCAATCAAACATATCAAACATCTGCCACATACAACCTCTGGCACGTCTGTGGATCAAACTGGGCTAACAATACCCCTTTAGGTCTGAAAGATGTAAAAACTACAGTTACAATGGAAAACATTAAAGTTGAGCGTTGTTTAAAAGCATTACAGTTTGGACAAATAATAGTAGTACCGAAAAGCCACATCTTCTTCAGTGGAACAATCCCACCTAAACATATTCACAGTCACCAAATAAGCAGAGCTACATTATATTCCAGCAACAGGTCAGTAGTTAAAAAACATGTTATAACACCCTGTTTCTATATAATGACTCACTGAGTTACGAAAACAGCACTTTAAAGGGTGTGTTTTTCCAAAAACACGGGACATTATTTAGAACAGTGGGAAGCCGATATGAGGGCACGAAAGTCCCAGACCTTCAATGGAGTAAATTGAGTGTGTGCATGCTTTAGCACACTGAATGGTGCATGCACTCATCCAGGAAAATATTGTGGCTTCCTGTGCTATTGTGTCTAAATATGACTCAGTTGCACTTTCAGTTGTAGTGAACTAAAGGAACAAACTAGTTAGTCAAACCTATTTCAAGGACTATGGAGACAGTCTGAATCATATGTCCAGACACACACACACACACACACACACACACAAGTTCAAATCAGACAGATAAACAGTTCAGACGGACAGAGCCGGGTGGGCATCTGCTGCTCATTTTATTTATGTCATGGGTAATTTAATAAGGAAATTTCCCAAAAGTTTGCACTGAAAGATGAAAAAAGCCTTTTAGTGTTATAATAAGATTAGTAAAACTTTTTAATCTGCAATAAGGGAAATGGTACCAGGAACCACAACAGAGTTCAAGTAACCATTACTAAGGTTTTGGATTTGAATCAACCGTGACTGCTATGGTTTGTTTATGCCGAAGTTCAAAGACGAACCTCATTTCAGTGAATCATTCTACCACCCCTATGAAGTGATTCTGCCGATTAAGCTGATCAATACTTAATTTAAAAAATTACATTTGAGAATATACGAATATGAAATATTTCCCTAGAACCACAGAAGGTTGGACAATGGCTCATAATATTTCTAAAACACAAATCCAAAGACATTAATTCACTAGAAATGCATCCAGAAGGAGTGAAATAAGCTACGGTGGAACAACAACTTAAGTAAACCAAAGTATTAACTGACAAAAAGGAAAAATTATATATTCTACTGTTTCAACAATATGGGCTGAAGATTCACAGAGCTAAAAGCCACAAATGAACTATTGCTCCGAAGAGAAATCCAGTTGCCCAATCTGATAGAGATGCACCGATAAAGGCAATTAAGGCCAAAACTATTTGTTTTTATCTTGTTGTTTTACAGGTGTGACCTGACTAAAACTTAAGCAGTCATTTTTATAAACCTTGTTTAGATCAGAGATTAAAATACTTGTGACATAGTTAAGAGTTTTCAAAGCCATGAGAAAATATCAAAAGCTCATCATCAAGCATACATCAAAGTGTACATGCTTAACCTTAATACGTTTGGATCAACTAAAAAAATATACATGACACTTTGTTGATGCACGTATAGACAGAAAAGGAAGGGGTTTCCTTCAGCTTAGATGCATTTAAGGAAAAATAAATCAAGACTAAAGATTTTTTAGGATTTGGACTGAATCTGACTTGATTCTGAACACTAGCCGATTATTTGGTGCATCATACAAATTCATAATAATGCACAGGGGAAAAAACGCCACTCAATCTCCAGGTGTGAGATTGTGAATAGAAAAAAATGATGTGAGCTGTGGTCAGAACAACAATGGTCTGCTATTGTTCATCAATGTTGCACAATTACATACTAAAACTCAATCAAAAGTGAAATGATAAAGAAAAACTTTTCACCAGTATCACTTCTGTAAGATTTTCTGGTGAAGGCACAAGAAAATAAGGTTTTAAAAAAGGCCGATGGGAAAAGAAAGAATATTCTGATGGAGCCTCCAGCTTCAGTTTTGAAAGCGACACGTTGAGATGAAATGAAAATGCTGTTAAAAAGCAAAAATCCTTGAATGCGACTGCTGTGCTTGCAGGTGTTTAAACAATACATAGATCACAAGCAAATTCTTTTCATTATCAGAAAGCTAAAGTAGGTTCACCTGATTTCTGTAAATGCCAAATATAGACTCAGATTTCTGTCCTATAAATGATCTGGTCAGGTTCTAATGACACTAAAATCTTACATCAAGTATAGAAAAGGCACACACCATGAAACCCTGCTTGTCTTTACTCACTGAAAATAAAAAACAGACAATTGGAAAAATTTTATGGAAAATTAAGAACATTAAAACCCTTACATTAAATGTCATTTTTTTATATTTGTGTAGGACAGACAGAGAGACAGACTGTGAACCTATAAACAGCATTTCTGTGATATTACTAAGGTATTTACAAATTTAGAAGGAAAAAAAACTGCATAATGATTCACACAAGGTTAGACAAATAAACCATTTTAAAATGTGACTAAAAGTGCCACTATGTACCAGTTTTAAAACACTATTTGTTCAAATAGTTTAATAAAAAATTAAACACCATTATTTAAGCCATAAAGAAACTTTCTTTCATATAAATCAATCATGTTAAATCTAGTATTACAGACATAACAGATAAGCAATGGACATATAAAGCTTGTCTGAGTCACAGAAGACAAATGGATTATAAAGTTTATTTTTATGTCTTGTTTATCTTCTGAGGGACTTTGTAGATATGACCCGTTTATAGTAGCTAAAAAACATATTCCATAATCTCCATGCTGCAGTGATAGAGCTGGTTTTCTGCTAAGTAAGTCCAAGTCTGGAGATAAATTAAGCCCATCTGATTCTGAGTCTGAACAGGCTAAAGATTAATGTGTTCATAATGAAATCCGTGGTGCTAACAAGACCATGGTAACATTAAACTTTAAAGAGGAGTTATAATGTTTATCTCTTTAATTCAATTAGTTATAAATTGCGTTCTGATAAAAGTTCAACAAAACAATCACTGCAGGTTCTTGATTCAGTTCCCTGTCGTTTAAACGTATATTAAACACTGGTTTTGGACTTGTTACCAGTGTAGGAAACAGAGACACGTCCAGTGAAGTGCTTGTGAATATAGACGTTGTTCTGATGGTTTCCGATACCTGACAGGAGTCTTCTGAAGACCGGACCACCATGCTGAGCCGACATGGAAAGAGGCTTCTGATCTGCTGTGACCGAGCTGACGGGCTATAAGCTGATTAGCTATATCCTTCCTTCCTCTGTTGATTCTTTAAGAACTGCCAGACGCTGAGCTATGACTGGTGTACAGTAACAACAAGGCACTACACACTTTTGAGGTGCTGAAGACTTCTGAAACTAAATGAGACACACCAGGCAGACTCTGCTCCGCTCGCTTCCCGAACAAAATGTACTGACTACAGTGAAATGCTGTCATTCACATTCATTATGTGATACCGTTTGTCTACTTTAGATTATTGATAAGTTAAGTCAATTCAACCCAAAATGAAAAGGAAAAGCGACTCAGTCACAAATATGTTTTTTAAACGCATTAAATTTTCCCTGTGGTATTCCCCTTTCCTTGTCCTTTTCACACCAGAGAGCGAACAAACCTTTTTCCAACAGAAAAGTCAGACATTATCAGTAGTAATGGAGCAGTGAGGTTTTAACACTGGACATCTGCACGTATCAAAATTAAAGTTTTAAGAATAAGCTAATGTCACATATAACTCGACCTGAATTAATTTGCTATTTGGCAATTTGGCCCAAAAAGCAGAGAGCCCAGATCCGCATTTTGAATAAATTCTTGTTGTATTTATTCTTCTGTCTCCCTCTTTACTGCTGCTTCTTTTTTTGCTGCAGTGCTCTGTGATTGGTTGAACACATGTGTCAAGCACTGTCAGGATAAGGAGTCTTATTGGCTGGTAATTCAACCCTACTCCACTCTTCACCAACCACACTCTCCCCAGGCCTGGGCGTAAATGAGCAGGCAGACAGATGAGTGGCTCAGGTGGGGTCTCGCTACTAAAGAGACGGGAAGAAGCACTTTTCGCCACTCCAGGTAACACAGCACCAGCATGGGGACAGAATAGCAACAACAGGCACAGATGAATCTGCTGGGATCAGTGGTTTAAGAAAAACCCTTTTAATGCATTCACTTTTTATTGCAGAAGCATAAACTCCCACTGAAAAATCTAATTTTTATTTAGAGATTTTAGCACGGAATCGCTGCTGCAACAACTGTCACCCCAAACAAATCTCTTGAACCAAATTAAGCAAATATTCTTTAACATATCACTGTTGGTTTTTCCTGGAAATAGAAAAAATTCAAATAAGGAAACCATTTATTTTGCAGTCTAGGTTTAGCAGCATGCACGGCGAGTACCTTGGTTACGAAGGGGAAAAAAAAAATAATCACTTTTTGTGAGAGAACTGCAGCAAAAAGCAATGTCTTGGAGTCACCGAGTCTCCATAACAACCACACAATGCCATCTTCATGCCAACTGGTTGTTTAGGAGGTGTGCCAGCAAAAAAAGAAGCTTTTCTCGTCCTACCAACAAAAACAACTCTCCAGGTAGAGCATTTTCTGTAACAAACACTCCAGGTGGGCTTGACACGAAACAAACAATGACTATGTTAGAAAACACCTCATGCTAACTGAGAAATATACTGGAGGATCTATAGTGCTGTGGGCCTCTTTTTCTGTAATCGTGAACTCAGCAGTGCTAGAGCATTTTCTACAAAACTCAGATGGACTTTTAACAGTAAACTGATTCCGGTCAATGTTGGATCCTTCAGCAAAAAAATTATAATCCAACACATACAGCCAAATTGAGCAGAAATGTTTCACCAGAGACAGAATAAATCAACTACCATTGACCTGAAGGATGGAGGATTTTTGGCTTAAAATTGTATCATGTTGTGGCATTTATTCCAAAAATGATAAAAGTGATGATATTTTTTTTTTTTTTAACATTAGGCTCTGCATAACGTTCTATAATACTGACATATAAAGTCATTTATAATATTAAGCAGCACACAATAATTGCATTTGAATTTAATATTTACTGATGCTCTCATAGATGAAACCGGATAGATCCGTCCCTTATCATCATCATTATGAATCACAATGCTTGCCGCACCATTTTATTCCGTGACAACACTAAACAATTCAATATTTGCCCTTGGATAATGGACATCGGAGTACCCAGCCAGAGATGCTAAGGGATGCATCCTGAGGGACGAGCTGAACAGAAGAGAGCATAAGAACGAAGCCAGAACTCTGAACAATACGGGTCGGACAGCTTCGCTGCTCGTGGGCCGGGTTTCTCTCAGGTTTTAGATGTGCCCCTGCTAAAACACCTGATTTAAACGTTTGAGTCATATCCTCCGCCTGTCACCAAGTTCTGCAAGACGCTGTCCTTTGAGGACTGGAGCTGCCCACACATGCTCTAGAGAGAATGTGCGAAGATAGGTGGTGAAAGATCTGTGTCTCTGTGTGCTTCCACCTTGTTAAACGTCATAGGAGGAGATTCAGGGCCGTCTGGTTTTCAGTAGGATCTTATTTCATTGGAATTATTTAGAGCGCTTCTCAAAAACAAGCAACGTAATTCTATCAATCAAGGTCACTGCTTTTAAACTGTTTTATAATTTGTTTTAGACTCGTGTATATGGTTACAATAGTTTTACTTTTGTGTGACCAGGTTGTAATGTGTTGCAGATTTCTGCCCACGTTCCTCTTGCAAATGAAATCTGTATCTCATTGGAGTTTTACATGGTCAAATAAAGGAAAGAAAGGAGGTTGTAGAACGTATCAACAGCAGCGGTACCAATAACGCTGCCAATGGCGATTTTTTTCAACATGTTTTTCCCCTGTCAATACATATTCAAAGCCTGGATTTCTCAAAAATTGGCAATTTAAGAATGTTTCTGCAATAACATACAACATTAAAGCTTTTTATACGTCTTTAGAGGGGTGCCAGTGTATTTTTCTACATCTGTATATACCTTTTCTTTACATGTATTTATTCTGGAAAATGCAACTGAGTAGTGGTGAGCATTTATTGTATAATTTATAAATTATCGTGATAAAGTTCTGATTGTGATATTTATTGTTGCCACAATAAATTCCAATGAATAATGTTTAAAACCCGCTATATTTCTACATTGTCTGAATTGTTAGTTTTACTGTTTTTTTCACAGTTTGTTCAATAAGAGCATCAATACATATGAATGCATTTAAAAATATGATTAAATGCAGCTACTGTGTGCAGTTTGTGATACAAATGACACGTCTTAACGTTACTGTTGTCCTAAAGAGGCAATTTACAAATGGAAATGTTTTTCAAGAGCAGTTATTGTGTTTGTGGTGCAATGATTGCCATGTCATGCCCAAAAAACGAATTAATAGTTCTTATCGTCACTTTTATCGTTATACCAATAGTACCACAAAATATCAAGATAAAACTTTAAGTCCATATCGCCCACATTTAGAAGTAATTGTTTAAAGAAAGATTTCCACAAGTTTATAATCATTAGCATAATCAGTGCCGATTGCTTTTCTGAAATCTAAGTCAAAACCACCAAACAGTAAAGTGCTAAAGGTCACTTTAGGATAGCTCATCAAAGCTTAAAAAGGTTTGCAAATCCGGCTGACATCACACACACACACGCACGTACGCACACAAAAAATGCAACAAAACTGGGTCACGTCACTGCTTTGCGTCACTTGGTGTGTGCAACACCAATCTAAATAGCTGCATGAGCATGCAGGATAAATCCACAGACACACACATATTAGCATAAAGTAGTAGTGAGATGCAACAGCGTTCAGTGTCTCTCAGACACGGCACACCAAAAAAATCAGCAGATAGCGATGAGAAAAAGTGAGTTTTCCAACAGCGATTCTGCCAATACTGTAGTCTAACACACAGCAGTAGGTGTGATTTTCACCTGCAGGCCAGACAGAAAAATAAAGCTCTGTGAAGATTCAACTTACCAGTGGGACTTGGTTGGCGCTCGCCGTCCACTGCGAGAGCTCTTTCAGCCACCTAAACAAAACGAAAAACAACGACTGAAACAGATGTATTTGTCCAAACAGTAAAATACAGTCGAACACTGATGCTGTGATCCACTGACTCTTTGTGCTTTTGCCCGGGTGCTCCACATACACCAGTGATAATGTGAAGTCTAATATTCAGATCAGAGCAAGAGTGGCTGTTTCGCAGATTGAGGTCAGGATTTGGTACAGAGTGTTATGTAACCCGATATATGGGCCAGAATAATAGTATTACATATGAGACAGCAGTTCAAATGGAAGTCATGGTAGAGAAAGGCAAGCGGAGACAGACTGCGAGAGCAACTATATTTTTAGGCCATGGCTCAGACAGACATGCCCCAGAGAGCTTTTTATATTAAAACTATTTTAATTGCTCTACTTTGCTATTATTGTGTGCTCTCCGCTTTTCCCCCTTACATTCCGTGTTTCACTTTCTGATTATTCCTCGATTTTAACATATCCGCAATATAATGCCCTCACTTTTGCACTTATATTTAAAGATCTCATTCAGGTCTTGTCAATCTGTCATTACTACGTCTGCTTTTTGTTCTCCTCTATTGCTTGAGAAGGGTGGGATATCCGCATTGGTTGCTATGGCACCAGACAGCTCCTCGTTTTCTCAGCAAACTGCTATCTGTGATTGTGTGTTTCAGTGTGCAAGACTCTGGACTTGTGTGTGCGCGCGTGTGTGTGTGTGCTACCACCTGTCCACATGTGGGCACAGGCACTGCATACATGCATGCATACAGTTTACTGAGAGTTGTTGCAGCAAAATGACAACTAGTGTCTAAACATGTATGCTTAGCAATATGCCCAGCTCTTTACTAACCTGCTGGATGTCTCATCTGGTGAACATCTGTTTCAAGTAGCAGTGTATATTTCAGTGTCTCAGTTGGTGAGTGCGTGTGTGTGCACAAGGCTTCCCTACATTCGGAGGGAATTTAATGATTGGCACAAAAGAATAAACCTGTCATAGAATATGTCAGGTACTAAATGAGTAATGATCAGAACATGCAGGATAATTGTTAAAATAATAGATGTAATGTATTTTTATGCGTCTGCTTCATGTTATTCATGGCTTGGAACTTGTCATAGTTTGCGATGGGCGAGTGGAAGTGTTACCCTTTAGATAGGTCATTAGCGCATCACCGGGCCAACACAGAGATATAGAAGACAAACAGTGAACAAACACAAACATCTCTGACCAATTTACTCTACAGTCAACTGCAAACCTAAAGTTACTGGAGAAAACACACCCACACAGAGGGAGAACAACACACACTAGGGCCTGCAAATTAACGATTAGAACAGGAAATCTCCTTTCTGTGAGGTGACAATGAACACAATACTGACATCCTTATTATTGGTCATAACATCCACTTTCCATATTCACTTATTCAGCAGTTCATAGGCGAGACTTGGGGAACACTCTGGACGTCACTGTGTGTCATGAAGATGCACAGTAACGTTTTATCCTTTTAAAAATTGAAATAATTTATCTTTATGTTTCTAGGACAGTGCTTTTGCTTTATGGCAAATAGACATTGAGTTTGAGTCTGAAGTTTGATAACAGCAGCAAACAGCAGATACCGAGCTCTCAGCCCAAATCCAGACTTTTTTCCTGATAAAGAGAGGAATCGTATTAAGAGGAAATTCAATCTTACTGTTTCATTAAGTAATCCAGATGGCCTTGAGGTTACCTTACCTAAAATTAAATAATAGAGATTGACCAGCGTTAGACAAAAGCAACTTCATTTATAAGAGTAGTACATACAGGAAATTGCAAAACATGTAGATCAAGAGAACTAAGGTTTTGCAGCAAAGGGCAGAGAAAAAGTATAACGCACTGAGATTGAATGATTTTCAATTTATTTTGTGTTTTCTTATCTCATTTTTAGTCTTTTTTGCGATAATTTTATATTTCCTCTTTGATCACTTTGTTTTTTTAATTATTATTTTTATAGAAATTCTTTGCCCTTTCCCTGGACTCCACGATTTTCCCCCATTTTGTGCACCAGCAGATGGCAGTGTCTCCATGGTGCTAACTTTTCCAAACAAAATGCAGTCAGTGGTTTTTAAAAGAAGTGCACATATCTAACTAATGAGAAAGGGTATTAGGAGCTTTTTAGTTTTTATGAAAGCAAGCTTTTTTCTCCTCCTCTTAAGGTTTTTTTTATTATTTTAAATCCTTGAGTAAATACACATTGAAATAGCAAAGACAGTTAATAGACGAAGAACAGAGACTTTTCCTGCATTATCTAGGATAATCAGGACATAATTAGAGCGAAGAAATATCAAAATGGATTTCAGGGAGGACTGAATATTTACAAAGAACAGTAAACCTACTTGCAGAAAAATATCTCAAATAAAGTAGCCCGAAACCGAAGGAACTCTGTGAACTTGCTGTTCTGACAGCTGAGTAAAGGTGGAGTAAAAAAAAGTGAGGAGCCGTCGTCAGTGAGGAAGTGCATGTGTGTGTCTCTGTTCATGCATGTGTGTGTCGAGGCTTTAGTGTTAAGTGAGTGGGGTGTGTTTTTTCCACTGTGTGAGGCCTCGGGCTGGGGTAGGGTGAGGCGGAGCTCTGGGGAGGCGCAGCATGGGGCGGGCTGCTTCAGCTGAACTCGGTGCACTGTATCTGCGCTCAGGGCGGGAGGTCACAGAGTCCAGCATTCCTCCAGAGCGCTTTCTGTTTACATGACTGCTGCTGGGCCTGGGGGAGGTGGCAGCTCTGCATATCTACACCGTCAGATAAAACCATACCTCGCATTTATGCTCATCACTTAACAAGGATTGTCATCTTTTATTTGTAGTCTTGGAAGCGTCCAGAACACAAATATCAGTTCACTACGACTGCCTGGATGTGGATTCGAACGCAAACAGTAGCAGCAGTTTATCGGAGGAACATCATCGCAGTAATACGACTTTACTTCCTGCGGTATCATCAGAACCTGATAACGTGTATTACAATACGACACGGCACTCTGACACAGTGTAGGAATCATTTCAATATGACAAACCAAACTTAAGTTATAGTTTCACAAAAATTTACAACTTTACTTGTGAGGATTGTTTTTGAACATTAAAAATACAAAGAGAAATGTTATTGTAATAACCGTTTTGAAAAAATATTTGTACCCCTTTAACTTTTGCACATTTTCTCATTTTACATTTTTTCTTATAATTTCAAGTAATAGACCAACACAATGCAGTACAATGTAATAGTAATCTGTAAAAAATCATCTGAAAAGTGTAGTATATGTTTGCAATGCATAAGTATTTATTCTAATACGTATAAATAAAGTAAAATTCTAATTTGTAAATAGTCCTCCTGTGTGTAACTGAATCAACTAAAATCAATATTTCTAGCATTGAAAATTACACAGAGCACAATTCATTCAGCTGAAGCGGAAAGAAAATGACAAATGTAAATATACCACAACATCCGTCTGTCCCCCAAAACTGGCATTAATCAGAAAATCACCTCAACTAATGGAAACTGTCAAAACTTTCCTTTACATGACAATAATCCGATGATGGGATTACAACCTCTTAGGACCAAATTTAGTTGAAACCCATAGTTTTCAACAGCTGAAAACATATGTTCAACTAATTTTATCGAGAGAGAGAGGGAGAGAGAGAGCCGTGTTTATTACCAAAGATCTACAGTTTTATACATTTTTATGCCTTGAACAAAATGATTAAAATCAGTCATAAGGTCAGGAGTGTGAAGAAGATTCACTCTGGATAAAATTTATTTACAGATCTGTCAGGAGAAAGAAATATGTCTGATGGGAAAATAATTTTTAGGCTGTTTTCATACGTCAAAAAGCAAATGTTTGCACCACAATCCTCTGATCTTAAGAGACTGATATAATCCTAAAACAAATGGATCAATTTAACTGAGGAAGTAGATTAATGGTTTATGCACCAATGGTGTAACATTGCTGATGGGCTTCCTTTTCTAATCTGTGCCCTGAACACATCCCATCCCACACTGCAAGTCTGGGATGGGATAACAGTCATGTCGGAAGTGCTTGCTGACCTGCTGTTGGTCTCGTGTCGTTACTGACCTTGACCTCTAAACCAGGGAAAATATTGGTTAGTTTAACAAATTTGGCTGCATCTTGCACTAAATTTCTTTTCTTTTTCTCTTTAAGTTTGTCAGCCACACCCATCTCATTCTCTTTTCCTTTTGGCATGTTGTCAACATGCCGTTGACACAGCAGTGGCTAATGGGGATACAAACAGACTGAATGAACCCGCCCATTTTTTAGTCCTTTCTTTCCCTTTTCAAATTGGGAGGCGTCACTTGTTTTCAATTTGACTGAGAAAGAACTACTGGGAAAAGAAAGAGGCAAAACTGGACATACCCAAAGTCCTGAAGTTTATTTTTAAGGACATCCTTTTCCTTCCATTTCATAATTGATGCACTACAATCGCAAAAAATGGTGGAAGTTTGAGAACATGGAAAGGATTTTGTTACCTACACCATATGTAGGTTATTTCCTTAATCTAAAACTGGTGATATTATACTGAGCTTAATTTTTATTTTGTGAATATTTTGTGGTATTGATTGTCTGAAATCACAAAGCTTGTTAAGGTATTTATGGTGGGAATATTTGGGCCGAGTTCAACTAGTCGGTGCTGAATGTTGACTGTAGCTCTTCTGTGCTGATGCTTTCACATCCTAGACCCTAGAAGCCAGCTGGTCAGCTCCGGGGGAGCACAACAGAGATGGGGAGTGACATCCAAGCCCTCGAGAGACAGTGCTCTGACTGTACTGTGGACCGGGGAGGGAGGGCATGGCTGTCAAAGGCTCCATTGTTTGATAGGCCAGCATGGTTTCACGTGCAGCACATGATTCCCACTGTGGGTCTGAACTAAAGCCCAGTCTGAACTAAACTGTCCAGGAGGATGTGGTTGAGGCCTCCTCAAGCAGGTTAAAGTGTAACTGTGTCCGTGTTTTCTCAGGGAAAGTATGTTTATCTAGAGGACCGACATGGAGGCCCTTTTGTTTAACCAAGTAGCAAGGCTCGACCTTAAAGTAAAGCTCTGTGAAACACACGAACAGGTCGTCCCTTCTGTGTTGCATTCGCTGCTCTTTAGGAAAAATCTGTGCATGTTTACATGTACATAGAAAGACCGAAGGTCATGAAGCGAAAAAGATGCATGTAAAAAAAGTAACTTGGAGATGCAAAGAGAAATAAAAGAACTATAGACAATTCATAAACAAGGCATAGATTTCCAGAGAATAAAACAGGGGAAACCAAATAAATCATAACATGAACATAAATCCAAACTAACTGGAAAGGTTTATTAAATTATGTTTTTTAGCATAAATCAGATATATCAACCTTCAAAAAATTTAGGAGACGTAAAGGACACCAAAAAGTTGCATTCAAAATCATTTGCAAAAGTTCATCATTTAATCTCAACTTTAATATTCCAGCATACTATTTATTATAAGTCAGCTCTTAAAAGATGACGGTGCATACAACCACAATTCCAATGAAGTTGTAAAACACCAATAAAAACAATGACAATTTTCAAATCCTGTATAAAGTCAATATATTTAATGTTCGAATGGAAAGCTTTATTAGTTTGCAAATATTTACTCAGTTTTAAATTGATGCCTGCAACACGTTCCAAAAAAGTTTCAGTCGGGGCAAGAACCGACATTTCACAGGTGAACAGGTGAGCTGGAAAAAAGGTAAGTGGCATGAATGGGTATACTGGGAGGATCCCTCCATCGTTCACAAGCAAAACTAGACAAATATACCCCATCAAAATGATGTCATTTCATGGTAACTCATTTACAGTTCTCCTCTGATCTTGATATGCACAAACACCTGCCAGATAAGCGTGCAACAGGTGAAATAAGGTAAAGCATGATTCTAAAGAAGTTGTTTCCCAACACAAACTATCCTTCATATTGATGCCACAATTTATAGTCCGTTTAGTAACATGCCAGAGTTCCCTCTGTATAAGCAGAGTGCCTATTGTTGTCTGTTTCTGCCTCAGTTTTCTCTTGTTTACAAGACAACAAGTTGGCCATTTAAAAAGTTATTTTGAGCAAACTAAAGGAGTGCTATGTGTTACCGTTATTAATCTAAAGCCGTCAATAAGAACATTAGGAGCCCAAAGCATCAGGTTTGGCATCAGGAGGCTACAGATTAGCTGGGTGTGCCAACAGCTCATCTAATTAGTCAGCCAATAGCTTGTTAGAATCAAAGGGTGATTTTACAAAGAGCAGAACATCAAAAAGAGAAAATATCAGTGCAATAAACACCTTGACATAAACACTTCTGGTTAATTTAAATGTTTCTTTGGTGAACCACTTCGAGTATTTATGACTAAATATTGCAGCTTATAATCTAAATACTATTTAAACTGGTGAATTTATCATAAAGTGCCAACTCGGCTCTATGAATCTTTCCCTTTATGGCTCAGAAATGTAACAGCAGTGAGTTAACTTCTAACCCCCACATCTTAAAAGAATCACACCTAGAAAAGAAAGCACTACATGAAAGTGCTTTATTTATGAAAGAGGCCCAAAGACACGCAAGTTAAACAGCTATGTGCATTCACACTCGCTCCTTTATTCAAGTTGGAATGAAGAGCTCACATGCAGGATTGTGGGTTAGTATTCAGATACGTTGACATAAATCTAGCAACACCAACGCAGGTAAAAGCAGGCATTGCTGTCCAGCCATAACATTTACAAACGCTGAGTGATGTTGGTAATTTTCACGACATTACATTATTTTTTCAAAGCTATGCTGGTGTCAAACGGCTCCATACAGCCAAGACCAACTTCACACAGACTGCATTTCAGATAAAACAAACTCTAGAAAACATTCAATCATGACAAAACTAGAGTTTTAGTAGTTTGTCTAAATCTTAAGAGAGAGCGAGAGAATCCCCACAAGACAAATGTGAACACTTGCATTGGACATTCATGTTTTATTGATCAAAATCTGTTTGCATCACGTTATAAATGTCACAAAGAATGACATTGCTAGAGTTTAAAGTTTTCCCTCTCAGATTAGGGACTTTAATGTAAACTCTTGATCAAAGTCTTAACACCAGGAAAGCTGCAAAACTATTACAAATGTAGTTAAGTCATGGTAAGAAAACACAATCCTACGTTCACTGAAACTTTCACCTGAACCTTTTACTGTGATCAGATGAGATTAAATACTGAGCTTTTCATACTGAATAGAGAACTTCATATTCACTGATAAGATTGGTGGGAGATCTGTGGGCTTTTTCTCTCATAAGAGGTCACAAGGTCCTTGCAAAGAATGCCTGGTAACATGAACTCTATGAAAACGGGGCCCACAAACAGAATTAGCTTCTGGGCTGGGACCCCCTGTGCAAACTCACAATGCAGCAAAACATTTAATCATATGAACTGTCACAGGATCAAACAGGATTAAATATTTTCTTTTGGAAAATGAAAACTATGTCATTGTTTCATTTACTATTCACTATTACATTCATTTAACAGAAGTGCTGGTTGATGCGTTTTGATTTTGATTGGCTGCGAGTTCTTGTTTTTTTTGGGGGGGTTTGCAGGAATGTCCTCAACAGGGCGGCTCTTTTTCATGTAAAAATGCATCCATTCATGCTTGTTATGCTTACATGAGGAGTTTATGATAAAAAAAATTTGTAATTAAAAAGTTTATTAGAATCTATTTTCTTTATTTTTTTCCCTCATCTTCCCTAAAACTTTAAGAGGGCCACAATCCCCACTTTGAAAAACACTGATTTAAAATACTAAATTTAGGAGACTAAATAAAAATCTGGTGATCTAGACAATGGAAACAAACTCATGGCTCTACCAAGATGCTGAGAATAGGGTATTTTATTTTATTTTTTTTGAGCAAGTTAATAATCCAAAACCTGTGGCCAAATTGACAAAGTGAGTTAAAGAGGAGCATGCATGTGACAAGACGTGTGATTCTGGATAATTAATAATGACTAAGCTGAGAGGAAATATCAAGTCAGCAAGTAAGTGAATAAAGCTATTCAGCCCATGCTGGTTATGCTTCCAAATATTGACTTGAAGTGAAAAGTCGTAGCAAGAGCAATGTTCAAAATGTTATATTGCTGACAAAGATGTTGTAGATATACCTAACTTGGCACTTCTTTCTTTGCAGAGGTGGGGTGGTTGTTTGCAACGCATGCAATTTCCTGTAAGCTTCATAGTGTAGCTTCATGTCACGGCTAAATGTCAGCGATTGGGTAAAATCAGATCCAATTGTTTAAAGTGGTTCATTTACATACACCTTGTTAAGTTGTGAACACAGACATCGGGCCAAATGTGCACACGAAGAGGAGAAGAGTCAGAGTAGCAGGTGCCAGACGATGTTTTGGGCGTTTTCTGGCACCTGTTGCGTGAACAAACAAGATATTGTTTGTTCACACAGATATATGAACTCACATCAGTCTGACTGCGTGTTCAGATTGTTGGCACAAGTATAACGTCACAACACACCTCACCAAGTGTGACGCAGACGACCTTGTAGGCTGATGATTCTGTGTCAGATAGCTAATGATTTTCAGATGGCTCGGGCCTTAAATTTTCTACATTCCCTTCACATCCATGCTAGCCAAGCCTAGCTTACTTATCTCTCTGTCTCACTACAGCACACATGAACACAGCCAATCAGAGGAGGGTCCAGCTCTTCACTTTTTCTGATTAGTGAAGATCTCAATATGGGCCTAATGTACGTCTATCATCAAACCACAAGAGAGATGTCTAGATGTCTAGTGTTTTTTTTTTTTTTTTTTACTAGAATGTTCTCTCTTTCCTTTACACCTCAACTGGTCAAACACTATGTTTTTAACTTTTTTCCTCTCCTCACTATTTTAATTCAAGCTTCCCCCCCCCCCATCTGTGTCGTGTTGTAAATTATACAATCAATTGGTGGCAAAGAGCCTTTGAAACGTTGCAGAGTTCTGCTTTTCTATCATGCTAATCCTTCTGGCTAAAGTCCTAGTGTAAATATATGAACAGAGATGCTCAACTTGAACTGCTTTCATTACTCTGGACTCAAACCACAACTCTGTCATGCGTGCTACCTGAGCAGAAACAGGAAAGCAACATCTGGATATGTTCTGAGGGCTGTAATTCTAGAAGCTCTCCAATGCTCTTAATCCCCTCACAGTATGTTGTTTATTTTGGGTCTGTTCTCTGGTCAAGAGCCAGATTTCTTAGAAGCAGCCAGGAGGTTAACAGCAAAGACACAGTGAGATTCCACAAACAGGAAGTTTGTACATTAGGCACAGTCTTTTTCCTTTTAAAATGAAATGAGCATAGGTAAATTGATCAAGATAACGTATGCAATCTTTAGAAAAAGAGCCGACTTTATTTTTCTCCTGCTTTGTATGTATGACAGGAAACTAATGTGTGTGCAGTATAATATCAACAGCTGCTGACTGCATACCAAGAAGTATACTTGTATTAGAAGCTTTTATCTCAAGTAGACAACATTGTAGGCCAGCATTTGCCTTTTTTTTTTTTTTTTTTATTTAAATACCAGCACCCACCTTGTCTGAGCTTTCTTCGACCTATAAACCAGGCCGCACATCTGTAAAAATGGGGAACAGGTGACAATAAAGCTTCTTGTCAATCAAACAGGTTCAGGCGAACCCCAGAGGATGGCCAGAGAACAACCAGGCTCCATGAGCTCATGGAGTATTCAAAGCCTCCACGGTAAATCTGGACTCATGAGAAATGTCTCTCTAATAGTTCTTTAGAGGGCCAGAAGGAGAAAGATGATAATGCTTTTTCCAGCTCAATTCTACCCAGTAATAATAGCTATTGAGTAAAGATTTCAATGAACTCCGATCCAGAACCGTACGGCATTCTAGGAGATGTCAGCAGCAGAAACGCTTTAGCTGCTCAACCTCTCACAGTCGGCTAAGCAAGGTTGATGGGATCAAGTAACTCACTCTAGGAACAACCTGCTAACAAGCGCAGTAGCAGTTTCATATTGCCCCCCTCATATTCAGACATACTTCGCTCTTCAGAGAACCCTGCGTACTACAGGCGGTCTCGATGTGGATGTCCACCAGACTCGTCCCAAAAGAGGTAAACTTTTATGCATGTGTATTTGATGATGTACTCACTTGCAGAGTGCAACACCAAGCTCACAATGTTGGGAATCAGTACAACCAGCTGCAAGGAGTGACTGCTACTCCATGTGCAGCACTGACAGCTGTACGATAGCTGGCCTGGGGGAGAAGAAACAGAGGTAGGCCATCTCATTCATCAAACTTCCAGGTATCCATTCGGATTGTGGAAAATGAAGAAATTTGTCACAAGAAATGAAGGCAATTGGTACGCTCCACTGTGAAATGTCAAGCATCCACAGAATACCCACAATACACCTGGCCACCGTGCCCCAGAACTCAGTAAAGACAAACAAGAATAGTACAGAGAAACCCAGTGCAACAGCTTAAGAGGAAATTGTGGATAAATAACAAAAGGTCACGACACCAGTTTGGCAGTATTTTGGATATTTAAAACAAAAAACTAATCAATAATTATATGTTGACTGATATGTATCAGGATGTGTTTTTCAGCCATATCATCCAACTCTATTTTTTACCTCATACATAGATGTTGTTTATATCAAGAAACCACCAAAAAAAACTCTGCAAGTAGCTATAAAAAGATGCTACAAAAAACCCTCAAGGTGAAAAAAATAACGTGAGAAAAAAAAAAAAAAAAAAAGCCCCAAAATAGTTGAAAAAAAGGACAAAAAAGGCTTTCCTATTTTTAAAATGTAAAAA
>NW_015113713.1:65927-107214 GCF_001443285.1 Poecilia latipinna | reverse complement strand
ACCTCGGAAAATGCAAAAAAAAAAAGCCAAAAAAAACCCCCAAGGGTAAAAAAAAAAAGGGGAAAAAAAAAAAAAAAAAAAAACAGCCCAAAATAGCTGAATAACATGACAAAATAGGCTCTCCTAGTTTTAAAATGTCAGCAAGGCCAAAGAAAACTCTATATCTGCTGAGGTTGTCGCTTTCTATTCACTAGGTAAAAACTAGTAATGCTTTCACCTCTAAAAGCAGTTTTAAACATGCCAAAGTGATACACTTGTCCAACTACTTTAGCCATGACTACCACTAATTAATAATTGACTGAGAATTACAAAACACAAAAACTTAACAAAAGCTAAAATAAGCCCAACATTAAGACATAAAAAAGATTTTTAAAAAGGCAGAAGACAATGGAGACAGAAAAAAGGTATGAGAAGAGGTCAAAAGGGCAATGTCAGCAGTGAAAAGGGGAAGCGGAGGCTCATATTTTATAGCCGACGGCAAGCGTGCGGTTTGGCAGGCGTAGCAGGAATTAGTTTATTAGAGTTGTTCCTTTTACGAGGAGCTGTCCTAAGAGGAAAAAGGAGAACAGGTTAAAACTAGCCATTTCTGCCAACTTCGCAAAAAATGCATCTGCCTGAAAAAAGTACTACTCTTACTCATTTATCAGTAGATAAATCTATAAGTAGTCACACATTCTGGTTCAGAACTGCAGAACTCCTAAATATAAAGCAACTATTTTTCAAAATAACTTATTTATGAAGAAATATTTGAGAGATTTAAGATAGTTTTATGCAGTTATACAAAGCAAACCAATATAAGCTAACATCTCACAAAGAATGTCCAAGTTCAAGCCATCATCTGAAAACAAACATAAAAAATATAGCACAAAGGCAGACCTACCAAGACATGGTTGTCCACCTACGTTAACAGGCTAGACAAGAATGAGGGAAGCAGCCAAGAAACCCATGAAATACAGGTCAGTTAAATAGGATAACCATTGTTTGCACACAACAGAAACCGTCGTGTGCTTTTATGAAATTTTATGTAGAAAGAAAACCAGAGGAAACCACAAGCCAGGTAGGAAACCCGATAAACATGTGGGAGAAGATGCTCTGGTCAGATAAGATAAGGTGACCAAACGTCCTCTTTCCCCGCCGGACATATCCACTTTTCACATCCATAGGATTTCATTGATGGATGAAAATGTCTGGGTTCTTATTTATCAGGGGACCAAAAGACATACTTAAATTGACAGGTGTTGCATGAAATACGCCAATCTTTTCTTTGACGTCCTCCCTAGTGGATGGGAGGATGTCCTATCCACTTCATTGACGAACACACAACAGGACTGCGCTAAAGCTGATGTTTACAACCACAAGTGTAGCTTTACGGACAAACTGGAAAATAAATTTCCTTCACACCGTAGCGGTTGCAACAAATGGGCAGCAGAGTGCACCATCTACATCACTGGCAAAGGAGTTTCTGGGTATAACAAGGTGCAAAACATCCTGTAGGCTACCTGGACACAAAAACTATAAAAATATGGCTTAAAGTGAGAGTTTATCTATTAAAGTGGCTGAAGAGGATAAAGACAAAACCTAAAGACTAGTGTATACACATTTTTGTGTTCTTAATTTTGGACTACAAAGCAGTAATTGTTAGGGTTGCACCAATATGAAACTTTTCCTGCACTTTCGACCCCATGCAGTGCCGCTTCTCTGCTCCAGTTCAACGCCCCATAATCCTGTGCTGCATCACTGTCGCATGACTGAAACACACACAAACAGCAACAAGAAGGAAACGTCAGCTGTTCATATCGATCCCATTTTACCTGTCGGACCGTTACATATACGTTTAAAAATAACTAACATTGTCCGAAATAGATATAACGTACATCCTTAGTAAATATTTCTATGAGTATCTATTTCCAGAGATTTTAAAGTCAATTTTGCACCTGTTGGTCCCTTGAAAATTACACAAGGTGGACAGCAGGACAACAATCCTAGAGCTGCAGCCTGAGCTACGATGGAATACTTCAAATCCAGAGTTCTCAAAATGTGGTACAAGAACCACTGGTAGTCCTGGGGCTGGGCCTACAGGATATATATAGTGGTACTCTGAAGAAAACTGTAATTCTACTAAAGGATCTGAGAATGACAAGAATCCAAATTTAAAAATATACCAACTAAGTTCAAAACCCGGTGGGATTCTCTAAATGACTGCTCAGGGACTATGATAATTATTACAAATACCTGTATTTCTGTGATTTTGTACTTTCAATAATTGAAGCAACATGTTCACTAAAAGAGATTGCTGATAGAAGAGTGTATGAAAAGTTTCATGAGGTAGAAATGTTTAAAAGTGGACATAAATGTTTATTTTACTCATATTGTCACAACCTCCATGTTAGATGTGGAGGTCAGGGAGTGTTAAGAAATCTCACATCAAGTTTACACTTTCAGTTTCCTAACTAGACACAATAAAATGCATAATTAGACCTAATCTGCGAACAAGATGCTAATGGAAAAATATATTGTTTTTCATTACTTTCTTTAAGTTAGAACAAAGTGAAAAAGTCAAAGTCACTCATAAATTTTGGTATTTAAAAAGATGGAACTTGTTATAAAAAGAACCACTGGTTAAGATCAAAGCATTTTCACGTGAGCGGCCCATTTACAGTCCAAACCTACATTTCGTAGCGTCTAGGACTCTAAATGTAACTAAACTGTTTACTTATGCTCCATCTCTACTGCAACTATCTGCTTAATTTGTTTTGCAAAGAAAAATGGGAAAGCTTTCAGTTTACTTGTGCTATAGGATGTTAGACAAACCCAAAACAAATTAACTTTTTTTTATTAGTATTTGTAACAAAAATAGCTCTTTTTTTGTTCCACTTCACAAGTAATTTGGTAAATTACATGAAATCCAAATAAACTGTCTGAAGTTTGGAGTTGTTATGGGATAACATGAAAGTTCAAGTGGTGTGAATACTTTTGCCAGGTTCTACAAGTGCAAATGTTCCTCCAAACAATCAGAACCATTAACTTTCAAATATTTCCAGCTATGATGTAAGCAGTCTTTACTGCGGAGAACATTTCGCTTCTGGCGGTCCACCAGCTGTTCTCTGTACAAATATACGCTTTAAAAATGCATACAGAAAGCCAAGTGCATAAGGAGGTCTTAGCATTTGGACTACATTTCATGTCATGGTTACTTTTTAAAACGAACATGTTTATTTTTGTTAATAGATGTTTTACTTTGTGTACAACGAGCCAAGCAGAAGTTTTCGCTGCCTCTAAAGCCCCTCTGGTTTGTTTAGGGATTACTCTAAACCGTTTAGTGAAATGGTGTGTGATCACGCCATTGGGACATTGAGACTGTCTTCTCATGCCAACAAAGAAACAGATTTTCTATCATATCCTGTCACCTGGAGCTCATAATTAACTTCATACTTGTCCTCGATAAAGAGATAAAGTTCTGCCAAATGTATCAGATAAAGATTTTATAATGAATGGATTCATGAATAGTCAAATAATTCTGAAAAAGCGCCCAAAATAACCTGCTCCAGAGATACTGAGCAGATCAATGAGTTTGCAAACATCAAGCATGATACCAGAAAAAAGTCAGTCTCAGCCACTGGCTATGGCAGTGTGACCTTCAAGGCCGGCTGTTGTTATTTTCCATAGAGGTCAGCAGCTAAGAATGTGAAGCACGCAAAGACCGAAACATGCTGTTCTTGTCCCAACAACCACCACCATCTTTTAATACATTTGTCAATAACTTATTGTCTTTGGTGTTCACTTTGCTTTTCCTCAACAACTCACTAAATCTTTTTAAATCTCAAACAAATGTACAGGTTAAAGCAGATTTGATTTGTTTGAAGATTACAGAAATGTGAGAACTATTATATCAGTATTTCTCAGAAGAGTGCCTCCAGGAGAAACCTGAGAAAGAAATGAGAGTAGAAAAGCTATTTTTATCAGTTTTCCTGCAGGATATCCTGGGACAGCATGTACATTTTAAAACGGAATAACTCACGACAGAAAAGAACAAGTTAAGCTCTCAGTGGGCTCAGTGTTGTAGTCTTTGTTAAACCAGATCCAGAATTCATTCAACCTTATTATCATCAACAAGAGTGTATCTGTTTTTGGAAATAACCTATTTAATGGTGTGCACTGTAAAACTTTAAAAAGCTCATGTGAAACGATTTACAGCAGGAGTTGTTAATTGCAAAACTGTCATCTCAATTTTAAAATGTCCTCAAACACAAATATAAGAAATAACTGAAAAATCTTTATTAAATTTCTTACTGAAATACAACATGCATCCCTAAGTGATTATGTTCAACTTTTATTCATTTAGTCCAACACACCAATTTAGAAATGCCTGCTGCTAGCTTAAGATTTTTGATTTAATTTTTATTTGTTGTTTATTTACAACAAATATATACCCATGTTGTGGATAAAGAGTTTATTTATGTATTCAAGTACAGCAAGTATTGTTAGAGTTGTGTTTCTATTTGGATGTTTTTATGCTCAAACTTCTGTAGTTGCAAAAATTAAATACAATAAAACTGTCCTTTTGAAATATAAAACAAAGATATTTAAATTTAAACTCCTTTAAGCAAAAGTTATACCAAATAATTATCAAATACAATAA
The DNA here is from genome assembly GCF_001443285.1 of Poecilia latipinna. Classification (NCBI taxonomy): domain Eukaryota; kingdom Metazoa; phylum Chordata; class Actinopteri; order Cyprinodontiformes; family Poeciliidae; genus Poecilia; species Poecilia latipinna. Next base: position 102,575 of record NW_015113713.1, on the reverse strand, counting down.
ACTAATATAAAGCAATCATTTTAGAAATATGTTGAAAAATGTTCATATATTTTTCTATGTTTAAGAAAAAAATTAAAATACCTATATTCATTTTTATTTTAAATGCATTATATCAAATCAATCAGCTAGACATAATTGAATAATTTTTCTAGATTGGTTTTGGGTGAGAGTCAAAATGATCCAATCCCCAAGTACAGGCAAGACCCCGATTCCCATAATTAAAAACTAAACCAGAGACTCCCCACCACTTTTGGACTGTAAACACATCAACCAACCGCATGTTCATTTTTTCTAGCTCCATGAAAAAAAAAAAAAAAAGAATTATAAATTTAAGGAAAATCTGCTTAAACCCATAAATGGGGATAAATACACAATTTCTTCAGTGTCTGTTTAATTCAATACTATTACAGAAAAGATAACACATTTATACCAATAAAGTTTTCAAGAAAAATAATTGAAAATTCTATGAAAATCAGAATTTGTGAAAATTTTTAATTAGCAAGTCGCACTGCAAGGAAAACTGGAAAAAAGGCATTTGGAAGAAAGTCTGATTAGTTCATTCAATTTTAAAGCCTACCAAATAATATAGGGTAGGAACAAAACATGTAGCTCTAAGACATTTATGGATTTACGCAAATTTTCCTGAAATTTATCAGGCTTTTGGTTAAAGTGTGAACACCATGTTGCTTTTTTTTTATTTCATCTAACATCAAAGGTTTGATCTACTCTTTTTCTCTTTTTGTGAGTTTCCTGTAATAGTAAAAAAAAAACATGTTCTTAACATTTGCTTAACAACTATCAGAAATAAAAAACAAAGACACCTTCTTTGTATACCGTTGACTCATTGGTTAATAAATGGCTCATCTGCAAACATCCAATTAAGCTCCTGGCATTGTTTGGTAAACAGTAGCTAACATTATGTAAGGAAAACAACTTTTAAGGAAGTTATTTAAACTAATACCTAACACTATCTCTGAATGAATCAACCACTGCACAATTGCAAATAAATGTACATCATGTCCGTTGGGCTCCTGGTCACACCTGCCTGTGGTTATTCATTACCTCCCTCAGAGCTCATATACACCCAAGTTTTCTGATGTTCTTTGCAAGATTCAGGTGTTTTCTTGCATTTCTCATCAGGTCCAGACATTTTAAAATTTATTATTGGTTTTCTGAATCATTGACCATCTGCCACACTGGTTCTTTAGTTTTACTAAACTATATTTTGTCGTCATCACACATCAGTCACTGAAGCTCGGCTTGCATTTAAGTTCACCCGCCATCACTGACAACGGTACATAGCAACAAGTTGTTACAATGAACACCATGTGAGGCTAAAATTTTAAGAACCCAGAGATAATTTAATTTAAACAACGTGTAAAAATATGTATATTTTCAGGACTAAATCAAATTATTTGAAGTCAACTACTAAACAGCCCTGATCTAGTGTCTGATCTAAAGTAAAGACGTTATACCGTCTTCTTGTTTCCTGTGTGTGGCAATACGTGTGTTCCAGTAAGTGTGTTTATTTCTGGACATGTGAAATGTCTGTACAAATGATCACGGCACAACAAGACATACCCGGAGAGACACAGAGCAGCTGAGTCTACTCCAAAGATCAAGCACAGAGCAGGCAACACCTCATAAAAACACAACACACATGGATGTGTACACACACACACACACACACACAGACGCAGGAATAAAAACAACACACGTAGAAGAAAACTGCATCAGAACTTCAGATCTGCACAGTTAACCACTCTACAAGGAAGGATCTACAAGCTAGCAAAACATTTCTGTGTATTTAGGTTGAAGCCAAACAAGTCCAAGTAACTTCAGCTGTTTGTGAGTAACTCACCCTGTTCTTCACACAACTCTGTCTGTTGTCAGTCCTCGGCTCCAACAAGGCAAGTTTGTTCCTCGGATTCGTTGAGCCTCAAGATGGAGGGGAAAAAAAAAAAAAAAAAAACTCTCCAAACACAATTCCTCTGCTCTGAGTTTTGTTATTGTAAGTGTACCGGGTTAATTTCTGTCTCCTTTCCACTGCCTGTTGCACGGGCTACTAACGTGACAACACAGATAAACAACCTGTAGGAGTGAGACAAACCAGTGAGTGCTAAAACACACAGGTGCATGCAGACTGACAGATATTACAGAGGCACACAGAGAGCTCAAAGGAGAACTGTATGAAACGGCTCCTTTGCCAGTGATTCCCCTTGTGTGGGACTCCAACCTTACTCCACCTACCCCCTCCTCCCTGTGCCTCCCCTCCCTCGCTCCCAAACAGCTCAAAGACATAAAAGAGAAGGACTCGCAAACTCCTCTGTCTCAAAATGTTACTTTTGAACATTTTTAAATGCAATATAAAGAATTTTTTTTTTTCCACGTGCATCTTTTGCAGAACAGTTTAACTTCTAACAGTGCTATCCGAGTTTGTAACCTGCAGGATTCGGGAAGATAAACTCGTTTCCTTGTCACGATTAGATTACACAATTCAGAGTAACAATTGAAGGAGAAATGTCTGTTGAATGTTTTCTCAAAATGTTTGGCAAGAATGAATGTGTAGGTGACAAAGGAATTTCAAAACAATTCAATTCAATAACTGTCCAAAAGCAAAAACTCCCACCAAAACTCAGACTGCTTATATTCTGATGACATTTAAAGATAGAGTAAAATCAACATGAAGGTTTTTCAAAGCATAAATCAAAGTCCTCCTTAGGGTAATGTGGGCCTCAAACAGGCTCTTACATGAATAAATCTAGACGACTGACTTGTGTTCGAGTAAGTCAAAGCAGAAGTATTTCACAATATTGAAAGTTACCCCTTCATTTAGAAAGAAAGCCTAATGCAATCTAAAGAACTCCTCTACAATCACTGCGAGTTCAGTTTTACCCATTTAAAACTGAGAGATGTTATTTCTGGCTATGTGCATGAGTAGTAATTGGCATTTTACAAACTGGAGTCTGTTCACAATTGGCAGAGACGTCAGTAACTCGTGATAGCTGCTACCCCTAGCTTCGAGAGGCTAAGAGAACATTTTAATTACAAACACTGTAAATATAAAAACAAAAACGTGACAATGTATTTTGTGAAACTTTTTCAAAACGGTGAACTAAAACTGTTGATTATAAAAATCAACACCCCATTTTGATTTATTCCCCTCACGTGGGTTGATCCTTGCTTGGTACTGAATCCAAAATATTTCACATCAATGTTTTACTTCCACTCAGTTTGTTTATGTAGTGCCAAATTACAACACAAGTAATCTCAGGCTACTTTGTAAGCCGGTCGAATATTCAGTTCAGATCAATTTACTTTATGACAAAATACAATACAATGCAATTTCATTATATTATACAGTAAATCAGTTTCATCATGCCAAGTGATAAAACTAATATAAGGAAGTCCGGCTAAATGAGTAGATTCTGCAACTTTGTACACACATCAAACATTACCCTTCTTTTAAATTCAGACAAAAAGTTGAACAGCAGCACGAATGAATGTTTAAAGTAGGCACAAGAGTCACATTATGTCAGAGTCACCTTTTGCACAGTAGTAGTTCTATTATTAAGCCGTCTGAGCTAAACTTGCTGTTGTCCATATGCAATTTGAATTTTTGTTTTACTGAACTAAAGACTAGTGAAAAAAAAGCCAGATCTTTGCTTTTTCCATGGTGACAGAAAGGACTCCTAAGCTTCATTTCTAATTATTTCTTGGATAATATTATGACCAAACACACTAAAATAAAACACTGGTACTGTTCAGTTTTAATTTTACAGTCTACTGTGGTAATGAAAACTGTATTAATTTAGTTTTTAAAAAATGCCAGAAATACTTCACTTCCTGAAAAAGATGCAGCCGGATTTTGCTGACTTTTTCTGTCAGATCAAGCAATTATGATGTTCTTTCTAAGGACTTTATGACCAACCAGGTATTTTTGGGGTTTTTTTTACATTTTGTTTTAATTCCACAATAAAATGTAAATAACATTAAACATAACGGGAAGATTTAAAGAAGTAGTGATAAAAATGATAGTAAGAGGTCCTCAAAGAATGTACTAACCTCTATCTAATTTTTAGTAAACACAAAAACGAATTTTATCAAAGAACATGTGGTTTGCATAAAAATAAGTGGGTTTTCAGTTTTGATGCCTTTACAGTTTATTTTCTAATCAGTATTTCATCTTCCAAATACAGACCAGAGGTAGTCACAGGGTCATTTTCAGATTCCAGTACATCCCCAGTTGTTTAAGTCAGTTTATGTTCTTACTTTAAAAATTTAAATGTTAATGTTTACGTCAAGAATGACCTTTTTTCATGAAACCGTCACATCAACAAGCTGAATCTTTATAATTATGTTGAGGTGAAGAGTTGATGATCGCCAGTCTAATTCATTACTTTTGCAAGTGAGTTATTACTCAGCAAAACCAATAACCATGATTGCAAAACAATTTAAAAGTTGTTTCAAAGAGTAGTAAATGAAATATAATTTTCACTTTGAGACTTTTTTTGAAGCTAAAAAATGTGGATGTTGAAATCTTTATATTTGAAGTATAAAAAAAATATTAATAAATAGGGGGAAAAACAAAAGCTCTATCTGCCAAGTGCTACACAAACCCTAAAAAAATTATTTCTGTTTATCAGTCACCCTTAAGGTTGGAGGAATAACAAATATTTTATGTGATTTAAAACTACATCAAACTTTAATCAGACATAATCTATCACTGCATGGGTGCAATGGTAGGACATTGACCCAACGTCCTATCAAAACGTTAAAACAAGTCAGTTCACAAACAGGTTGTTGCAAAAATTACCAAACTGGCTCAAAGAATTAATTAAAAACTAATGTTTATGACATAAATAAGCATTATTTCTGACTCATGACTCAGATGTGCCAATTTATAGCGAAGCATGATATCTACTGTTATTGGTCCACAGCACCATCTAGTGTTTACTTTCATTTTGGAAGTACACACTGCCACAAGTTTGCGTACTCATCATGTAATTGATTCCTACACACATGCAGTAGGAAACGGAAAATGACAGAAAACATGGCTAGCAAATTTGACTCAAATATAGTGAAATATAATTTTAAAAAATAAATATTTACAAATATTTTGAAGTAAAAATCAAATGAATATTTCAATTTTGAAATGATTCATACAAGGTATAAAAGAGTATCTCATCAGTAAGATATCTGAGCTGAAGATCAGCTAAAGACAAATAAAAACACACACATATATATATGAGAATAACTTATTTCATTTCATAACTTATTTCACTCTATAACTGTAGATTAAAGTAGCAGAGGTACTTTGAACTCACTGGTTTGTAAGCTTTAGTGAGTTACATTCACAGGCAGTTTTAGATTAGTCAACATGTGGTTGGTTTTGGTTGGTCCACTGAGGTTGGCTCCATTTCTTTTTTTTAGATGCACAGCTGTCTTAAGCTGTCTCACGCAACAGTAATTCAGTCTGGTTGAGGTTCAGACTTAAGCGGCAATTGCAAAACTTGATTCTTTCTTAGTCAGTCTAAAGGTCTACCTTCGTACTGCTGTCCTGGCATTATTGACAAAAGTCAATGCAGTTTGCACTGATGCACCTTTAGTAGACATAAGCTGAGCTCCATTTTTTATAGCAAATAAAAAGTTAAAAATAAATACTACAAAAAAATTCCCATAAAGAAAAATTTAACTGTGGTATTGTATGAAACTGACTCTGTCCCAACAGAAAACCTACATCTGGCAAACCAGATCAGGTTTTAAGAAGTGGAATGAAAAGGATATTAATAACATATAAAACTTGGTTTCGTTAGAAAATGAGAATCTAATGTCATTTGACAAAACGACAAATGACATACAGTATTTACTATAGCTAAATACCATCAAGTGAGGATTTTTTTTCACTTCGAGGCAAGTGTTGGTCAGTTTCCACAATTTATGTGTTAGAAACATAGATGCAAGAAAGTGTAATTTCAAAATTTTATAGTATTTTGCTGATTTATTAAGATAAATTTACACTAATGGTTTTTCTCAATAAAATAATTTGTCAGATGTTATTAAAATAGCTTACTACATGATACCGAATAAATTGGATTTTTCAAACAAACTAAGGTTCACAACAATAACCGCAACCAAAAAATAATAATAACCCAACTATACGACCTTACTTCGCTCAAGATCCGAGGCCATATTCTGTCACTCCGTTTAATGGAGTCGCGCTTTAGATGAGATGATGTTTATGAAAACATTCACAAAATTGTCTTCCACCCCATTTCTTAAACACAAGGCTCTCAATGTTATTCTTAGAAACTTAAATTAGTATAAGCATCTTGACAACAGATGTAAAAAAAATTCAAACGTCTATGGCTAACTAGCTAACTAGCTAATCATTTGCGGAACATTGAAGTGAAAGGCACTTCAGATATTGTCTACTTCAACCTGAGGCTTAAATTAAATTTTGACTTTGTACGGATAACATTTCCCAGTGTTTAAAAACGTTAAAGCAGCATCAAACTAAAAACATAATCAACGGAACAGAAACAGTAGCTAGCTTAGCCTACCTGAGCTCATAGATGTCTTCCTGTTGGGAGCGGAGGGACAAATGTAGACGTTTTAGCACATTTTACCCCGCCAGATAATAACTATTGTTAAAGTTAAGGTATATAGCCAGAAATCATTTTTTTTATATAATAACGTTATGGCTGCTGATAACAGATATCGGAAGACGCACTTCACAGGTGTGTTCAATCTCACTGATTATTGTAGGTGGACACGGTTCAGTGTTTAATGGCTCAGTGGAATTTACTGAGAAAATATACTTTAAATATATAATACAATAAAGTTACATGCAAATATATCTTTTACATTTGTAACAAAACATTAACATATTTTATTGAGTTTGTTGAAAAAAATCAACAGAAGGTGAAGGTGCACATAGCCTATTTGTGATTTTATTTTTATTTATTTTATTCGTGGGTTGGTTGGTTGTTTTTTTTTTTTTTTGCCAACAGTAGTCTGAAAAGTGTCAATTGTACCTGGATCCAGTCCCTCTGATTGAATTTTTTTTTTTAGAAACACTGTTTATTGAAAGTACACCTGCAACCCATGGTGAAGGTGAACCTCAGCCTGAGTTCAATCTTTTGCCAACTAAGTTTCTTCAACTCTTGTCCTGTATTTGGTTCCATCCATCTTCCATCAGCTCTGCCAAGTTTCTCTGTCTCTGATGAAGACAACCATTTCTACAGGATAACGCTGCCACCGCCATGTCTTTCATGGGAATGATGACACATTACATGGAAAGGTGAATGGATTTAACCTCTTCTACCAACTCTTCAACAAAGAGCATTTGTTCTTGCAGAACACAAATAAACAGATCATAACAGCTCCAAAACTGTCTTTTATTAATTTATAGAGTGTGACAGATTTCAAATCATACAGCATTAAGATGCATTAAGCAATGAGTACTAAAATTATTTCATGTAACGGGAAAAAGAAAAGAAAAATCAAAGAATCACCAAGAGTTTGAAAAGCAAAGTTTCTATGAGGTTAACAGAGTTTCAGGTATGGTCATGACAATAACAAGCAATAACTTTAGTAGAGGGACCTGCATATCAGTAGCAATGCAGTTAATCCTGCGAATTAATATTAAATATTTCATTTGTCACATCAACTGATAAGATGTGGGCAGTGGCTTTACTAGAGGGCCAAATGTTCAGATGGTATCATGAGTGTAACTGTGGAAGGAAATGATATGAAATTTATAGGACCAGAACAGCAATAATAAAATTTTTTAAAGCTGACATCAACAACCGAAAACAATTAAGACTGGTGCTCCCCTGTCTGATTGTCGACCTTTTCTTCTGTGCTTCTTCTATACAATGGGGATGACGCTACAAGTTAAATAATAGCTTCTGACAAGTGGAAAAATATTTTTGTGGAACAAGTGTGTCTCAACTAATGCGTGTCACAGTGTGTGAAAAGGCAGCAGAGTACAAAGTCTTCACCACCCACTTCCCCCTCTGCTGGAGGAGGGGCCGCAGACAGAGACAGAGCTCCGGATAAAAATCTTGTTTCATCGCATCGCGCAGGAAGCGTCCAATTTTCTTCTGTAGCACCTCCACACTCTCAGTAAATAAGTGCCATATAGAGAGACAGGCAGAAAAATGCCATCCAACCTGAAGCTTGCTTTTGCTGTGATCTCAGCACAGGCTGGGGTTTTCTCTTTCCTGAGCGTCACATCTAAGTACAATAGCTGCAATTTATTGGCTTATATATATATATATATATATATATATATATATATATATATATATATATATATATATATATATATTATTTTTTGCATAATGTCTTTCATTGGAAGCTACTCTGTGTTTCTCTTTGTCCTTTCGGTAGTTTGAATGGAATTATAGAATTGTAAAAGGAAAAAAATAAATAACGTTTCAGCAGTTCAAGCTGACAAAAGATAGGGAGCCTAACAGCATATCCTTCAGTCGTGCATTAGCATTTCCCTCCAGTTGAAACTGTGATTGGGTCCATGTGTCAGAGGCAAGATGGGTGGGTCGACCAGCTGCCACACGCCTGTCTCTCCCAATTCTTCACAAGCACAAAAACCCAAGTACGGAATCTGCAAGCAGGAGAAGACAGATGTGCATGTTACGAATGAAGAACAGGCAAGGAACTAGAGGGGGGTACAGTAAGAGGTTGAAAGTAACGTGAGATAAAGCAGAACTGACCTTTCGGACAACTTGGACAAAGTCCTTGGAGTTTTGGGGGCTGAGGCCCTGTATTTGGCGAGTGCAGGCCTCCAGGGAGGAAGCATGGGCCACAATCAGGACCGTGCTTCCTGTGAGACAGAGGTAACATATGGATGTACTGTAACTGGTAACCCACTGAGCTTTTTCAAGTTTTATCTTACGGAAAAACATCTATATTTTTCAGCAGTATTTTATCAGATACAGTAACAAAAACAGCTGCATAATTGTATAAAGTTTTGCAAAAAATAATCATTGCAAAAAAACATTCATTTCAAGCCTTTCAATTGAATTCAGGTCTGGACTTTAACCGGGCCATTTTAAAATAAATCACCATGTTTTGACCTATTGTAATACCTCTAACTGCATGTTTGGGTTCATCGTTTCCAAAGTCGGTCCTGCATGTTTTAATTCTCTCCCTGGTTCAACACACCTGAATCAAACGACGACTCGTTAGCATTCCTCTGCAGAACACTGACATGCCAAGGAGGTTGTTACAACCAAGGTGTTGAACTAAAACATCTCTAACCTGCAGGAAGTTAAACCTCCACCTGTCCTTTTGCTGCCTCTAACAAGTTTTCCTTCATGATTGCTCGGTCTATAACTCCACCCATCTTCCTATCAACTCTGACCAGCATCCAGGCCCAAGAATTTATTTAAGAATAAGAGATGAAAGGGGCCTGAATAAAAATGCACTTAACTTATTTTTACTTATAAAAACATGTTGCCAACGGTGTCTGAATGTCTTTTCTTCTCACATTTATGCATTGCATTGTGTTGGTGTATGAGACAAAACCTCTCCAAAACTAAAATGTGAAAAAGTTTAAAAAGTTTACCCAGACTTTTGCACTCTGTCAGAATCTCTCTGGTCACCTGGAAGCTCCTGCTGATGTAGGTATCGTAGGACTCTGACACGGTCAGTTTGCTTACAGGATAATGAGGTCTGCAGCAAAAAAACAAATAAAAAAAAATAAAAAAACCCATCAAAGTTGATGAGGATTTAACTGTACCGCAGCATAACATTTAAAATGATCCAACATCTGTGTTGTTTTGTACTTGTATGTTGTGTCCACACTCAGGTTTGCGGCCGCTAGGTCAGCCGGTGGGATCCAAGCCGGGAGGCTGGTGCCTGAAACCCATTTGGTCCATTCAAACAAACCGGGCTCCACGCGGATTTTTGTCTTGGCCTCCAGCTGGAGACCTGAAACAGATTAAAACGGAGAATGAAGCTGAGAAGCAGAGAGGTTATTTTGACAAAATGTGTCATTTTTTCCACACAGAAAAGACACTAAAAGTCTTGGATGACTGAACAAGTTGATAAAAGCTTCACATTTTAACTCCCACTGAGTCTATTGGCACCAGTGTTGTCGTAACATACTGGAGCCATTCTCCAGTCTAACTGGTTTGATATAAGAGCCTGGAAATTTTAGACCCAACACTAAAACATACAACTTCATGTTTAGATGATGTTTGACACCAGCCATTGGTGGTCAGTCTACTGACGAGTTGAAGGAGGATGAGCTCCTACCTTGGAGGATGTGCTGAGCAGTCTGGATGCAGCGGAGGGAAGGAGAGCAGTAAACAAAGTCTATTGTTGTGTGGCTTCCCAGCAGGGCTTCACCTGAGATGGGCCAAAACACACAGTCACTCATAATGAATTCCAACTACACCATGCATTTGTGAATAACCTGCAAATGACACACACACACAGACAGACCTACTAGACGGGCCTGTGTGGAGCCAAACACAGTAATCGGACAGTCTTTTTCATAGTCCCGGTGACCTCCGCTCCTGCTTGGCAGGCTGCACGGCATGTTCAGATTAGAACGAATGTATCCACCTGTGCAGCACAGATGAAAGTCTCAGAAGAGAAGAAAACACTGGCATTTTAAAGACCGCATCACAGCTCTGCATCCCCCACCTTTGGAATCAAAACATTGGGTGACCCAGTGTTTGCCGAACACCACGTCCATCCTCTCGCCATGGCGACACACAAACAGCCTCATCTTGGACGAGGAGGAGTGAGTGGTTGCCCTCGGTACCTGAGATGGAAACGTCGTAGGCGTTTACCAAGCTTTCCGAATGTGTTCCTCGCGCTTTTTCGCATTTTGTCAGGTTACATGCATGTGTCATATTAGGATTTTTGTGACAGACTCACAAAAAGCAGTAAATAATTCCAAAACGGGAAAAAAATAATCATGTATGTTAAAAATCCATAATATGTGGTATAGATTTATATTCAGCCCTCTTTACTCTGTTTCCTCTATATAAATCCCAGTGCAAACAGCTGATCTTCAGAAGATATCTAATTTGAGTAAATTAATCTCAGTTTAAATCCAGTTGTGCAGATCTACAGCTGGATTTATTCAGAACGCCAGTCATAAAACATGGCAGTGGAAACATTATGCTAAAAATAATTTAAGAGACTTTGAACGAGACTGAAGTGCTGTTCATAAATGTGCTACATCCAAAAAAGGTAAGGTTGAGGTATTTTGCAAGATAAACAGGGAAAAACATCAGTTTGGTGGATATATACTGCAAAGTATATAATCCATAATTACAGTGACAGAAAATGTTTCCTTTTCTTTTCATTGGTGTTGACCTGTAGCATAAAATCCTAATACAAACACTGAACTTTGTGGTTTTAATAGGACATGATGTGGAAAAAGATCCAGGGGGGATTATAGGTTATCTCAAACAGACCTGTTCTCAAACTCCTTCATATAATTCCACATCAAAGTTCACAGTTATCTGTATTAAAGCAGGCATTTTAGGCAATGGACGGTTTACAGTGAAATGTACCTGCATAGGTGGAAGGAGGCCAGTGAGGCTGGAAGGATCCATAAGACTGTCAAGCAGACTGTCATTTAGCTGTCCATCAAATAAAAGCCCTCCCATGGGGTTACCAGAGGGTGATGGAGAGGCACAGTTGAGAAAGGAGTGAGACCTGCCGATCAACACAAGAACAAACTCAGCTTTATTTATTCCTTGTACTTAGAAAGTCACACAGCAAGCCTACAGCAGTGTCCTTGTCGGGAATGTGCTTTTTTCCCCATCCTTACCCATGAACAACCCACGTGTCGGACTCGTCGGCACGGCTCACGTAGTTCTCGGGCAGCAGGCCGGACAACCCGGTGCCCAGCGAAGTGCCGTACAGCCAGCCCTCGCTGGCTGTGCTCTGCTCCACTGGAGACATGAAGATGAAGTCCCCCTGCAGCAGCTCCAGCTCGTCGTCGTTCTGAGGCACGTACGGGTACATGACTTGAAGCGTCTGCAGGGGGAGAAGAAGAGTCGTTGGGAGAGATGCTTTCATAAGAGGAGCTACCGGCTTGGTGGAGGGAGGGCTACCTCGTGGTTAGCAAAGCGTATATCCCTGGAGAGGAGCACAGCCAGCCAATCACAGCCCGCGGTCACCTCTATGCTTTTGGCCAACTTCTCCAGAACTGGAAGATGGCTGGCATTAAAGTGGTACGCCATGGTGACATGGAGCTGCTTCTTATGGGGCTCAACGTGGACATCTGTAAAAAAAAACAACAAAAAAAACACACACACACATACATTGATAAAACATTAAGTACCATTTTCTCACGGATAGAAACTAATTTCCTCAATATCTATCTTTGCGTAAGGGTGACTTTAACGCTTCCTTTAACAAGTTAGAATAGGTCACTCGGCTACACTGAACATATTTGCAAATTGTTTTTCACAAAATCACACTTAAGTAATGACATTTTAGTTTAGTTACTTCTGCATATTTTGAGATCCTTTTAGAATGACATGTTTTAGGGAGTCCTGTCCCTTTAAATCCAAATAAACTTTACACTGGCACATGAAAATGGCTGCATACAAGTGCACAATTATACAACCGTAAATCTTTGAAAAGCAGAAGTAGAGCCTCCTTCACAGCAAACAAGAATGCAGCAAGCGATTTACAAATGTGAAGTCAACAACAAAACACTTGTCTTTTCCAGAAGCCATTGTACAGAGTATACAGCAGTAAAACGAGCTGACCAAACATGTTGTTCTGCTGCTTTGCTAGCTTAAGTTGCTAGGTAACGGCACAGTGACCGTCGAATGTCACTTAACAATTGGAAGGTTACTGATGTGGCTCATTTTCCAGACACCAAAAAACATTGACTTATTGTTAAAAAAAACTGTTTTTTTAAGCTCTTTTTACAATTCTTCAGACCCAATCGAAGACAAAAATGTGTAAGATGTGAATTTACTCCCACAATAATTCTCCATTTAGAGATGATAACCTTTATTACAGTATCTACATCTTGGTACCAAAAGGACTTGATGAAGTCAAATCAACACAGTCAGTCTGGGCTGATGACTTAAGAGCCCCGATAATGTCCTGTAGCTGCTCCCTTCACAGAGAAGGAATCAACGCTCTGCACTCATCTGAAGGGACAAACCTGCTTTAGATGTCGCCTCGGTTGCAAAGTCAGCAGCGAAGCTCTTCAGAACCTCGGCCATCTGCTCCTCCACAAAAAGCCCAATGAAGCTGGAGGAGATGTAGAGCTCCAGAGGCAGAGGCAGGGGGATGCGACCTTTCCACTTGGCCACGGTGGTCTGCAGGGCGTCAGTCAGAGCCTCTACCTTCTCATCAGCACACTGAGGGGTGCAGAAGATAATTGGTGATCACAGAAGAAGAAGCAAATGAAACAGCATCAGCAACTACAATGCCGTAAACCTTTTCACATCTTAAGAGAACAAAGTTCAATGTATTTTGTTAGGCTTTGTGTGATAGTCGTGTGCTTATTCTGAACTGGAAGGAAAATGATACATCATGTCAACATCTTATTACAACTTTCCCTATAGCTGAATTAATTTCTGAATTAATTTATGTGAATTTTATTCAGGCTTTCTACAGTCACATTTCAGAGCAGATACAGCTTTTCAGTTTCTATCAGTTTCACATATCAACAGACCGAATGGAGTATATATATTTATATATATATATGTGTGTGTGTATGTGTATATATATATATATATATATATATATATATATATATAAATATATATATATATATATATATATATATATATAGATAGATAGATAGATAGATAGATAGATAGATAGATAGATGGATAGATAGATAGATAGATAGATATACACACACTTTATATATACTTTATATATACTTTTTTTTTTGCCAAGGTTTGTATTTTCAGAAAGGAAATAGTCTCCACGCAAATGCAGACTCAGACAATCTGTCTCCACAGAAGAGGAACTTCGGTCTTAGACTAAACTGAACAACAGGGGATTGAAAACAAAAAGTGAGGTTACCAGTTAACGTTAATAAAAAGCAAGCATAAAGTTACCATGAAGAACTGGCAGAGGGTGATGTGAGGGAAGATGTTGTGGGCCTTGTTCTTCCCGCAGGTGAGGCGGGACTGCTTCCAGAAGTGTGTGAGCTGCTGGAGCAGAGGTCCGCTGGGCCGCAGGTACAACACATACTCTCTGGGCAGGCGGTCGTCCAGGAAAGGGTCGTCCAAATGGGAGAAGAGCCTGAGAGCAGCCAGAAACAAGGAGAGGACAGGAAGAGCGTTTATAATCCAGCAGAGGGCAGTAATGAGAAGCCGCAGAGATTCAAAACATTTTCTTTGAAGTAAGGACTGCAAATGTTTGTCTCCAAAACATATATTTTCCTGTTCTGTGCTACACAGAACGTGAATAGATGTGTTTGTGTTGCTCTCACCAGTCGCAAGCCGCCTGGACGTTTTTGCCTCCAGTCGAAACCAGAGCTTTCAACCTGCAACGGGAACCAGAGCAGAGGAGGGGATCAAAGGACGATCACAGAATCAATACTCTCTCCTGTGGGACCAGATGCATTCAGAGCAGCTTGCTTCATATCATTCATGACCTAACTTTAATGCTTAGAGCAGAGGGTTCAGGAAACAGAGCTACTCTGATTTAATAAACCTGCTTTGTATTTTCTTAGGAAAGCATTGTGAGGGTTTCATTGTCATAAAAGCAAACTTGTTGGTTTGATTCACGAAGCTCAGTCTATTAATAAGTAATGAGCACTTATGTGCTTGAGAATATTTAGGCCAAACCATCTCTAAGTCTTATTTAACAATTTATTTCCTCGGCTGCTTTATGTAATACAATTTGCAAGCATGACTAATGTTTTTTGTTGTACACAAGATTCACTTTATTATAGATTTCACTTGTAAAAGGTACAACAAGGGCCTCTGGGTGTTTTTTTATACGCTTCCAGTCATCATCGTGTTGAAACTCCAGAGATCCTGTGCGCCCTGGAAAAGGTTTCGACATCGAGCCACGTGGAGCGTTTCAAAGCATGACATTCATACCGAGCTTCACTTGGGATCCCGATTGCTCAGTCATTTCATCAGACCAGAGGCTTTTATTTATGGCAGCTTAGGAAGAAACTAAATTAAGATGTTATTCCTCCCTGAAAAGAACGTAGCGTGCTTTTAGTCACTCTTTAAGCCATAAAACATTTTTTTAAAACGCTTTGGATTTTTGTAAAACAGAGATTCGACCCACGTATGCATGTATGAACACTTTTGGTCTACGAGGTCAGAATGATGGTCATAGTTCTCAACTAAACCTGTTAAGAATCAACAAAAGTCTGAACACTGGGTTGGAGCTTGAATGGCATCAATCAAAGCATATTCACACATTTGAATGGCCCAGTTAAAGTCCGGAGTTACGTCTTAACTGGTAAGATTTGGACAGGCAAGGCTAGGGATATATACCGATAGACTTGCAGCTTTTTTATTGGAAAAATATTTTAATTTCTGATAGCTGTGACTATGTGATATGAATACTTTTGCAATAGAAAAACCAAGAGGTTCTCCTTTTAACACTAAACCTCCACACACTGCATGCAAATTCTGGTCTGTGGGCAGGATTTGCTTATTGGTGAAGATAACACAAATTACCAACATGTGACTTCATGTTATCTCATCAGCAAACCGTTATCCATCGTATTTGCATCCATGCATGCAAACAACCAGCAACTTTCTGTTTTGTCACACTATTGCCGCTTGCATCCACCCAAATGAGCCGTACGGGACGGCATAATTCTCTTTGCCCTGTTTATCCATGATTCATATTTGTATCTTTTGCTTATTATTCAGATGTGAGCGACTGCCAAATAACCAACGACAGTGATGAAGACTGTAGCTGAACTCTAAGCCTTGTTACTCCATCTCCTTTCAGCCGGAGTTCTTTGTGCATTGTGTGAGAACAAGGCACGGGCCCAAGCCAATAAATGGCTTATTCATTGGATCAGCAAACAAAAACACAAAACGGTTATAATACCGTCACGCTTTTAACTAAATGATAACTGTAACATAGATAGCACTGCTTTTTACCCCTGTGTGCAGACATTATGATCGTCTCTAAATACCAAATTAGTCGTTTTCTGTGCCACTGCGAAGCCTTCTGACTTCTTTTTGGAACGTGATTCAGACTAGCTGCAGCTCCTCTGCGTGTGACGGCGCCGATAGTGCTTACTGTGCCCCCGTTTGTGTTCAAACTCAATGAGCTATTTTTATATTCGTCCCACAGAGAGGGTCCTAGATTCGGCGACGTCCCCGAACCCCGAGGCAGAGCGCCCTGACACACAGCAGGGTGGGATGGCCGGATCGGCGGGATCGTGAAAGATTGCCAGGGTCTGAATGAACGGTGCGCCCCCTTTACACACACACACATGAGAACACGTGCAGAGCAAAGACAAACCCCTGAACTGGTCTACCACGTCCACATACAACATTTCATCTCACTGACCCAGTTCCTGATAATACAAGCCATGGCTGGGTGGAGAAGGCTTAACACGCAGAGCCATTTGTGTGCTACAATCATCTTATACAAAGATTCCACCTGGTACTGTATGGAGGAGGATTTTTTTTTTTCCCCCGTCTTTTTTTATTTCAGAAGGGATGATAGGATTACAAGCAGATGTGACTGAGGCTTCATGAAATCCAATCCGAGCTGGAACACAGGATTGCATGCTTCTTATCTTTGCACAAAGAGACCCCGTGTGACATGAAATATTACTAAAGTTCTTATGCAGGTTTGCTGAGCAAATATACAAACATGGTGCAACACGGTGAATTTGACCTGTTCTTTTTTTAATGCTATGAAACCCTGTTGTGGGTGTAAACATTAATAATGGTGAGAAGGCACTGCATCAGCTTGGTTTTGACTTGCCTTTTTTACTCAAAGAGCTGACATTCACACACTGGGGTTGCCTGTAGAGTGAAGAAACAGGTGTAATCCAGATGGAAAAATGTAGATAAATTTAACATAAAGTGTGATGCAGGAGGAAATAGTCCAATATAATGGACTAATATAATTAGACACGGTTCAAACCTACACAGAAAGGATAAATAAGACGTTTTCTTCTACCAGAGCAAAAGATCAGGTGCAGATTTTCGCAAGCAGACTGCCAGTCATGCTCGCAGAGGATGCTGTGTAAGGGGTACACACGCTCATCTGAATGCAGACCATCAATGTCAACACAATCTTTGATGTCTTGACAGCTGCAGAAAAACTGCATCAAGCAAAAAGATCAAAGTGACGGAGAGCAACGGCAACCAAGTTCAGACTGCCGGCTACTGCATCCTGTCGCGCCTCAGAGGCTAGACTCAGCCTTCTGCTGTCGCTCTGGCTTTCAGACACAGAAGATCTCAAATCTGCCGTTTTTAAACGTTCAGTCATTTCACAGAATAGTGATGCATACCCATGACTTTATGCAACTTTAAATTATTTACTTTCCCTAATGAGGACAATGAATGATTATTTGTTCAGTGGTCTAAATGACCTTGTTTCTGTAAAATCGTCTGACCTGCGTCTATAATTAAATAATTTATCTTTCAACACTCAGCCACGCAGATGTAAAGATTTCCCAACAAACTACCGCTGGTCCTTGTACAGCTTATGTCAGAACCACAAACCTCAGTGTATTTGGGGCATTTCATAAACTGACACAAAACACAACTTGCCCTACATTTGTATTTTGCACCCCTTAACAAATAAATCTGTTCATTTACTTGAGGTGGGGAAAAAAAAAAAAATCTTTCAGGATATTTCATACATGTCACAAGAATTCTTGTGATATTTTCATAATTCCTTCACCCTGCAGCATTTGCATATATATTTTATATTTTAGAAACCAGTCAGGACAAGATTTCTGCCCAAAACAAAAACAAACTATTTTTTAAAAACCACGGGTTTAAGTACAGAATGACCTTGATGTTGCAGCACAAGGAGAGACAACACATTTCTCTGTTCTTGCAGAATGTGTATGACCTTAACATACAACTGGAGCGACAATGGAGTAGTTTAACTTAAACAATATTCATATGTCCAGATCAGTACTTAATTAAAAGTCAATGACAGACTTTAATCTGCAGATCCCAGGCATTCTCCATCCAATCTGACTCACTCTCTGACCTGAGAGTTGACAAATATTTTGGTCTCTAGATTTGCACAGCTGGTGGACACAGATTCCCCTCCCAAAAAAAACTCACACCAAATTCAAACAGCAGTGAGTTGGAGGGGACGTCCCTGTGCTTGTTCCAGTTCACAATTAGGAGCCATTTTTTTTACTTGTCTATGACATAAAATCACATAAAAAAAACTCTGATTGTCATAAAATGTGGAAAAATTCCAGTAGTAGGAATATTTTTCATTGAGTAATGTTGTAGAAAGATTTTTCCATACCGATGTTAAAAAGTCAGAGCTTATTGAAAATTACCAATTACAAAATCAACCAGGAAAAAAACCTAAAGAAGAGACGAAAAAACTGCTCTGACTGAATTATAGTGGATGCAAATGTGAAAAAATCTGGACTCATTAAACAATGGATGCAATTCACAGAAGATCTCATCAGAACTTGTCCCTATTAAACTCAATTTTAAAGGTTCGGATGTTTTCTGAAGTTAGAAGTTGAGAACAAACTGTCCTCAACTTCTAACTTATTCTCAGCAAACACTGAGCAAGTTATTTTTAAACTGAATTTGTTTTTGAAAGCCAAACAAAGATGAAAAAGATTAAAGACTGTGCAAAAGAATCGGCTCTCACTCAGGGCAGAGTGAGAGCCGTTCCAAACAACCAATGTAAAGGTGATGTTGTCAGATGATTTTTAATATATTTTTTCGCATGCACCTGCGTAGCAGGAAATATCAAATTTAGCCCTGCAGATTTCTCACGTATGATAAGGGCATTAGCAGTCTTTGTAGATAAACTCACCGTCTTTTGCATGTTTGCTGCGGCTTGGTTTCTCACATGTTTAAACATTCTTTGGGCTGTTTATTACGTTCTAGTCATTTTCCAGGCTGCTGGACAAGCTGGAAGTGACAAACCTCCACTATGTAAACATCGTGCTTTTCATGCAGGCAAATTAGCCATGAAAGAATAGCAGAAAAGATAAACTACATTACATGCAAATATAAACAAATGCTACAACATTTGCAGCTAGATGCTCCCAAGGGCCCCTCCCCGACTCGACTCCACCAGTGAAACAGAATTTCCTGTTTATAAGCTGACGGCAAACAGACAGCTCCAAATACTTATCACACCAGCATTGCTGGGATCTCAGTTTGCTGCCTGACACTCAACTGCACCCAAAGGAGAGCTTCCATCAGCTGAAAAAATATGCTCCACTTGCAACAGCGTGTCCAGCTATACCCACAATCACTCAGCCTGCAGCAAGGCAAGCATTCGATGAAATGAGAATTTACGTATTTACAGACAAAATGTTATATTTACCATACAGATAGTAGTTGTTATTCACGACTAATTAGGCTTCATATGCATGAAAAGGTCATTGGTTAATTTTACATTATAATTTTTATCTGAAAAAATGCCAGCACTCTAGGTTTACACAAAATAAAGGAGAAAAAAATGCAGTTTATAATTTGTGTAGAGAGCACTTTAGACTTGCTAATACATATTCTTCTATTTGGCGATATGTGAAATAACTAGCTACTCCTGGAACATTTATCCTAGATGGAATAATTTGCCTCCATCATTTAGTTGTGCCACCTCGCTTCATATTTTTAAATTGTCTTTGCTCCAGTTTTCAGAAAGAACAAAATATAATTTACTTACTCCTCACATGGACATGTACACATACACTGCATCTGCATGTATTGTCTTATTTTGTGTCATGTTGAATGCGTGTACCATACAGATGCTAATAAAATTTATATGTACATGTGTTTTTTTGATAAGCTGGCTTTATCAAAAAAGCTAGCTAATCAAAGCTAGCTTTTTCGGGGGGGAAGCATGCATGCATGTGTTTAAATGTCTTGAATTATATTTTGAATTTACTTAAGATTTGTATCATTGTTCATAACTATGTTTTATAAGGACCCCTCCACCCCCCAAAAAAAGAGATGATGCATCTCTAGGAGTTATCTTTGAAAATAATAAATGAAATAAATCAACAAGCTAAGCTAGCTGAGCTATTAGCATGTCTCTTAAAATGGTCCAAAATTCACCTACAACTTGTTAGCCTTTTTCAAAAGGTTTGTTAATCTTATGTAAATGAGAATGATCAAAATATTGTACTTTTTAATTAAGTTTTTTTTTCTGTAACTAGCCAAAAGTTCTAAGCTAACATGAAGAAACTGTAGCTTAAAGTGCCTCAAAGCTGAGCTGTCTCAAACTGTATGACATTTTGTAACTAACTTAGAAGTTTGCTACAATAATTCACAACATTTTGATAAATATCTGATAGTAGTCGTCATCTACCTTTGTCAGTTTGAGGACGTTTTCCAACACTGAGCCTAACACTCCCCTTGACTATGAATGTAACCTCCAATCATAAACCCCAAGCAGAAACATAAACTACATTTAGAAGTTGTTGAATTACAGGGTTGGAATGTTATTTGCACATGCATTAACTGGAAAAGGAGAAAGACGAGCTTTTCTCAGAGCAAAAAGCCCAGAAGGGCAACATCCATGAACCAGAAGGGATCTTAGACTGTCCGGGTTTGGAGAGGTCAAAGGGTGTTGCGAGTCTGCAGGAAGTGTAAATTAAATTTTCCATCACTAAATGTAACATTAGGAATAAATATCTGCTGTATATTTACTACCAGATTGCAAAGAATGTAAAGAAACTAGACGTATCCAGCGCTATAGAAAAATGTAAGCATTACATCTGTAATTCTAGGAAAAGACAGCAACACATGTGTCACAACTGCTGTGTAAATGTATGTGTAACTCCAAACTTAGTGTAACTTTGTTGTCATAAACATACAAGCAGTCCTTAGCTAATCTGCAATAAAAGCGTTTAACAATGCTAATTTCCACGTGTAGCCATTTTACTTTCAACAGAGCCACACATGCCATACTTTTATGCATTTATGGTAAGCTGTGCTAATTTTCTAATTAAATGAACCCCTAATTTGCCCTACGGGTTAGTGGCATATTTGATTCACAGACAGGCCTGCTTTGGTGTTACATATTCATTTTTTTCAGCAAACCAGGAACCACAAATTGAACAAAAGTCATCTGTGGACAGCCGAGGTCTTTTCTTACCATCATTTATCTTAATGATATAGACGGGAGGTTCACCAGGTCAGACAGAGCAAATAAGAAATCGACTCAAGTACAGTTGCGAAGGAGAGAAAAAGGTTTAAAAGAACCCCCTGGTTTTAGAAGGCTAATTTTAGTGCTCTATGACATCAGTGAAACAAGTCAAACTGTACACAGCGCAAATGATTCACTGAATACTTTGTTTAAGGTCTGGTGCCAAAATCATGATGCATCATTGAGCCCTACTCACAGTCCCATGGCTGCTACACAGGCAGCGAAAGCAGAAAGTGTTTGGGAGTGGCGGCCATGGTTGGGTCGGCAGCCGCATGCATTGTCTTAAGGCGCACCATCAGAAGTGTCTGGCATTAATTAAGGCCGCAAATTAAATTTATATTTAGAAAGGTTGTACATAAAGAGAATACACAATGCTGGAGCCTTGACATGAGGGTTTTTGGAACAAGAATTTGTCTTTTCAGCAGAAAATTCACTTTTTGCCGAATGTAGGATTGATCTAATGAGAAAAATCACGATGGCTCACTGAGTACAGAACGCCATCGCTCAGTACGACCGCAACCAACTCAGAATCTGCTTCATCCTCCCTCCAACTACCAACTCGACAGTGCTCTGCAAAAGGTCACAAGCCACTTCCGGAAATGAGCGACTTCCTCTTGGCTGTCTTGAACACAGGCTCAGAGTTTGTTTTAGTTTGCACGCAGCGGCACTATTCCTGATACGTTAGTGTAGAAGGTTTTTCTTTTTTTGCTGTAATTCTGCCAGAGATTTGCCTAAATGTTAAATGGTTTCACTTGATGTTACTTTGCGTGTTGTACTAAAGTGGCATTCTGGGTAGGGAAGAGAAATGAAAGTGTTCTAGGTAAGGGGAACAATGTGCTGCATTCAGTGTGCACTCTGACTTCCTCCTACACTCACAAAAAGACTTCACAGGGGGGCGGGGGGGGAAA
The DNA here is from genome assembly GCF_001443285.1 of Poecilia latipinna. Lineage (NCBI taxonomy): Eukaryota > Metazoa > Chordata > Actinopteri > Cyprinodontiformes > Poeciliidae > Poecilia > Poecilia latipinna. The sequence continues at coordinate 80,334 of NW_015113713.1, read as the reverse complement.
AAAAAAAAAAAAAAAAAAAGAAGTTAGAGCATATAATCTCCACACAGCTATATGCGCTACGGCTCAGAAACCGCGCTGGCTTTGATGTTGAGAAGTCGTTGGAGAACATGTTGCAGAAGAGACATTTGTATCTGTAAAACGAATCTGACAAGAAAACAGAATAGAAGATGCAAAACGTGCCATTGCTGATAATAAATGGAGCTCATCATTGGTGGATGTACTAAAGCTCTTAAAAGTTCTTCTTAATGTTAAAATCCAGGTGCATGACATTGAAAAATCCTTTGTAAACTTCACATATATCCTCTACAACATCCTGACTGAAAACCAATAAATCCAAACAAGATGCTGTAGCCGGTTTTCATAACCAGGCTTTGGCTGAATCAGGTGCTGTGCAGACCTGAGCAGCAGGCCACCCAGAGAGGTTGAAGTTATCACTCCAAAAGCAGCATAAAAGCCAGATTATAGTTTACAAATACACCCAGGAACAAAATAATCCCACTTTCTTTGTTCTGATAAAACTAAAAATGAAGTGTTTGGTAACGAGGACCAGCGTTGCATCTTGGGGGAAAAAATGTGAAGCTTGCAAGTCAGAGTACGCCATCCCATATGTGAAGTATGTGAGTAGCAGTATCATCTTATGAAGGCATTTTGCTCCAAGAGGAACTGGTGCACTTTACAGAATATGTGGCAAAACGGTGAAATATTTACAGGAAATCTCAAGAAATCAGTCAGGAAGTTAAAGCTGAGGGAAAATTGGGCAAAGACTGTAAACATGCCTTTAAATTAATTAAAAACTGACAACAAAGTTACAGTTTTGGAGAGGTCAGCACAAGGCTTGGATCTAGATACATAAAAGATTTGTGGGCTGAGCTGAAAAGGTGTGTGCAAGCCTGACTCTCTAAATCCAGTTTCATCAGAAGAAATGGGCCAAATGTCCAGCTACTTATTTATTATAAGGCGTTCCTTAAGGAAGGATACCCAAGATGTTTCTCCAAAACATACAGTTTACAAGGCAGTTATACGAAATAACAAAATGTAAATTACAATGTAAACTTCTGAATATAAATATTTCTTTAAAAATGTCCTCGTTATTCTTGCAGATAGCAAACAGAAATAATTTTGTCGTTTCCTAACTTGCATAAAACTAAGTATATTAATAAACATGGTTTTTGATTGTGGTTTTGATACGTATATCTAGAGATAATCTTGGTCTTTTGCAACTTCTCCGCACACTTAGGCTTTAGCTAAAAAAGGCCACAAGTAAATATATATTTTTTAAAAAGTACTGGAGCAAATGAACATTGTCAATCGTCCTTAGAGACGCTAATCGATGCTAGGTTTGTACGTAAGCAAACGGCATATGATTGGATGATGTAGATCTAGAGGAGAGTGTTGGTCCTCGATGGAGCCACCATGGTTCGATTCCTGAAGTTTCCTCCTCTCTCCGCCCGTTTTCTCTTTAAATACAGCAAATAAAGGCAACTAGTGCCATAAAAACCTAAAATGAAATGTAAATGTTGATGGTAAACTCAAAGGTGCATTACAAAGTGTTTTTTAATAAACTTTTGCAACCAGTTTATTGTGCCTTTCGCACCGGTTGTGTGTCACATTAAAAGTGGAAAAAAGAATTCAAAAATTACTTAGCAATGGATTTTAACGAGTTGTTTCTCTATAGCTTTGAATTTTAGACAATACAGATTTTAAAATAGCAAAAAAAAAAACAAAGACTTAAGCCTAAATAGTCATTTAAAATGTAAAGCAAAAAGCATATAATAAATTAGTGGAGGTATAAGCAGTACCTGTTTTTGTTATCCATTAGGAAATCCTGAGCACATTCATTCAAAGGGAATCCATACTTCTTAAAAAAAAAAAGAAGTCGGAAAACCGGCCCTCTGAGCACGGATGGAAACTAAAACGTCAACACTGATGTCCAATGTCTCTGCAGTAGGACATGTTTTGTTTACGCTCACAGTTCAACACAGAGTAAGACCAATTCTTTTCATGTCTGTGTTTGGACTTTATCACTGCAGTTATCATGATGGGTTTTTTTTCTTATCGGCTTCCTGCCAACTCAGAAACTGCCACCTTCGTCTCAGAGTGGCTAACCAAAATGAAGCGGGGGGCATCTGACTACATTTTCCATCACATCATTTATCATTAACCCCTATTTATAGCCTCTTACTAATGTGAGGGGAAAAAAGTAGGGTTATTGGGATTTTCATGAGGTCTGAATTCGCCTTTTCACTTCCTTACAATATAAACAAAATTAGCTTAATCCCTAACCTTGCGTCTTTGCTTAAGTGTATGACAAATGAAGTCTTAAGGTGTCTGTGTTTTTATTGCTTTGCAGGCTGTTTTGTCCTTCCAGTAAACTCAGTTATTTCAGCCAGTAAAACATCTGCTTTCGCTGATATGTTTACTACAACCCAATAAAAAGGCTGCCTTCAGAATATGGCAGAACTTAGCCTCAAAATCTAAACAAATACACTATCATAGCTAAAAAAACCAATATTAATAATGGACTTTTAATACGCTGGTTTGATAGACAGTATAAAAAGGACCAAGGGCAATGTTTACCAGGAAATACAGGACAACAAGAAGTTAAAATTAACACTCAAGTGTTATAAGGAAGTGTTTCTAAAGACGTTGGATGATTTACAAATGTAGTACAGAAAAAAAAGCAAATTACAGGATGCAACATGCAACAGAAAATGGTTCACTGAAGCTTTAAAAGACGGTTTTGGACTAAACTAATAACTGACCATTTGATTTAGACGCAGAAACACTCGTGCTTTCCTGAACCCATTTCTTCCACGTTCTACCGAACCTGTACAACAAAGATCGACAGCAAACACACCGCTTCAAACGTCAGTGGCGTGTTGCTGCACATTCAGCCGGGGTCACGTCGCATCTTTGCTTCCACACAATCAGGAGAGCAACAACCTTCCAGGCAGCTCCTAGCTGATTACTCAGGTCAGATCCTGGATGCATCAGCACAAAAAAACAGAACGAAAGAAAGAAACATCCCCAGAATAAAACAGAGGGTCAGTTTCTCTTTGTGTGATTGTGTGTGTGTGCGTCTCCATGATTCACGTTCCACACAGCCTGAAAACAAACACCCGAACACAATAAGCTTTTGTTGCCTGAAGCAGTGATGGATAGCTCATTTCCGTTACATTTCTTGTTCCTCTTCCACCAACGCTGAACAGCAGAGGGGCAAAATATGAAAAGTTGAACATTTTACTAATGAGGAATGAAGGAAGGCAAAACATGCTACACCCGAATGAACATAAACGGTACAAAACAACACTTAGCAAGTAATCTGCGAATGTCTTAGCGATAAATATTTGGTTGAAATTTTGAAAAATCTTAAATGTGGCGTTCCACTGTTGATGTACATATTGGCACTGCTGGTACTGATGCGTTAAAAGCTGTAAAGTAAATTCATCTTTTGCTGCTGTCGAATAATCGAACACTGAAAATGTTAGAGAAATGCGGTCATTATCTTGATAATTACTCATATTTCTTTTGAGAAATACAAGTTTGACCAAAATTTAAAATATTATAACTTTGTACTTCAAAGAAGTGTAATAAAAAACTAAATCATTGTGTTTCGCTTCCTGAGTTAACTTTTCTTTATAACCATAGCTTCTTGTTTCTTTGTTTCTTTTGACACACTCTTCAAAACGGAAAATAAAATAAAAAACACACCACGAAGGCAAAAAATGTTCATTGATCTGGGAAGATTTACTTGACGAACCTTTCCTGCTTCTGTGAGGCACAACAGTCGACGTGGCACAGAGGTAGATTTGGTTTGGTCACTCTTCAAAACGGCAAAGACAAGACACTACGTCGTTAAAGAAAGGCAGAGGCCTGTTGACCTCAGACTTCTCTGTTTCCCAGTGGTAAGAAAGTGTGACACAGAGACACACTTATTTTGGCCACTAGCCTCCAGGCTACGCAAGGAGCCATATTTACCTCACCACAAGCTGTGGTGAAGGGGATGGTAAGACATGAAGAAAAACCCAAATAGCTCTTTGTGAAAGAGCTGCAACAAGAAGCACGAGTGGAGGCTGACACACAGGATGGACAACTACGCACACACACGCATACGCACGCAGACACACACACTCCTACCTGAGAACCGAACCAATTAACCCAACGAGCATTTCATGTTAAAGCATTTGAGCACATCTCTACCTGGGATGCTAATAACTGTTGATGGAGGAGTTCCTGCTTGCCACCAAAAAAAACTTTAACTCTTTAGTTTTTGTTCCAGTTTTTGCAACCGCACCAAAACTTGCTTAACTTGCCAAATCGTCAACGAACAGAAACAAACAAGCCAGAGTCATGAGCACAAACCAACCGGCAGCTTCAACGGAGCGGCAGCCAAGACTGTTCACTGGAGCGCGTTAATATGTAACAACAATTTGTTACAGAGATCAATTATTAAATCAAAGCGACAATGAGTGTCGTAGATAATGGAGGTGCGTATGCAAACATACGACTCACAGCCACTCGCTGGCGTTGGACAGAAAACCATTAAACCTTTGTCAGTTTAAAAAACCTAGCATTTTTACAAATTAAATGTTTTCAAAAGGTTAAAAGGAAAGGCTGGTCAACACTTTTAACCCCACTAGTCCGAGTCGCTGCGAAAATGTCTGCCTTCATTTTCACAAAGCTAAACAGAATCCAATTACAGCGTTCACAAGAGAATCGTTTATTTGGTACCTCATTTTTGGGCATGTAGAAAAAAAAGGCCCTGTGTGGGATGGGACGGTTTCAACATGTTAGGTTAATAATTTATGTGGGTGTATCTGACAGTACTTACAATGAAAAAGGACAAAATAATAACACTTCCTGTGACAGGGAAGACATTGCACAGTGAGAGGGAGGAGAGAAATTAAAAAGAGCTCGCTCATGCTTACAATTAGTCGTCATTATTTGGCAGAACAAAACTACAGCTATGTATAATGTTCAATATTTAAACCTAAATGTAGTTTCGTTATTTATAGTTTCATTACTTTATCTGTTTGTTTTTTTAATTATACTTAAATCACAATTCTGCTTCTAGTGGATTTCTTCTGTTGTTTTGCATCTACTAATTGCAAACTGTAAATAATTTATTTAAAAACCATAAGAAACACGCAGACCACATGTTATCATATTATCAGCTAATCTACAGACTACTGTCTGGAATCAATAATGCTTGTTTCCTGGCAACCGCTTTGCTTAAAGGATGAATGAAAAGAAGTATTGACGGCCACAACCAGGAAATACCCTTAAGATCATGTTGACACTGAGAGACAGTGAGCACAAAGCCCTCCTCAGGAAACCATGATTAATCCTCAGCCAGCCCAAGGAATAAGCAAACCAAGCTTCTCTCGCAGAAAATTTTTAAATCACTTCTACCATTTTCTACATGAGAACATTTCAGCTTTTAAACTTGTTTATGTATTTAACATCTAAAACAACAATATCTTCCTTCTTGTGGTACAAAGAAGATATTTACAGTATGATAAGTGATGTTTACATCCATAACTTGAGAGCGCCTTTTATCATGCTGCTGCTCGTGACTCACGTTTCATGCACTGAACTGTTTTTGCATAAAACCCAGTCGAAACAACCCATTCTTCCTGTCTCTGTGATCCGTACCGTTTAGGTCCACATTTCATTTAAAGCTCTAAAATGTTTCATCTTAAATAATATTTAAAGAAAGATCGTGGCATATTTAAGAAATAACACCTTTAAAACTGCTAAAAAAAAATGCCTATAATTCCATTTTTACAGTTGTTAAAGTTATTTTAATGAGATGACGAATGGAGTAAAGAAGAGTAGCATGTAAAGTCAAAAAGTGAACTTTTCATGCTTTTTGCATATTCAAAATCAACATTATGTTCTAAATAAAACTGGATAATTTATTGGTCTATGTATAAAGAAGCTACAATGTATAAATGCCTGTCTAAAAATGATCCCAAAATGAATATTATTAAAATAGTAAATTAAGATCATATTTATTTTTTTCCCCTGCTGTGGGAAAACCCAGGTTGGAGACTGTTAAGCAAACACCTGAGTTTAAATTGGGTCATTATGAAAGATCCCAGGGGTGTAAGTTGACAATATGGACTCAAATAAAAAAGCCAAAGATCATCTGTGGAAAAGATGCCTAGATTTATAAAAATTTTCAGATGAATATGAGAAATTTTTTTACCAGAATACCAGAATTATTGAATACTGGTGGGTTCAGCCGAGCTATAACTGCAGAACATTATATTATTTCAGTGCAGTATCGATAACAGTTGTTAAATAAAAGCAATTAAATCACATGTTACAGTTTTATTTAAAATCTTTGTGCAATATGCTATTTTTACTCAAGTTTATAATCCTGTTAGAATCTCTACCGGTTGTTAGGATTAAGAAAAAACAGAAAACGTTACTGGTGTTAAACTGGCTGTCGGGGAATGAACTTCTGAATTGGCTTCATACAATCATGGGCTGGGTCTGGATTCTTTGGCGTTGGGCAAAAAAAAATGTAGAATTACTTAGCAATATAACTCCTTTTATTATATTTTGAATTTACTATATAATCAATCTATTAACATGTATCTGGTACTTTTCTCACCAGTGTAGAATAAAAAAAAGCTTCAACTATTTAACAACTAGATCCAAAGTGTTTGAGTTTTCAGATGTGTACAATTTGAAATTAACACAGTTGTACTGTCAGACACTTTAAAACAGTTATGAGTTGCCAACATGGACACACCAGAACCAAGCAGCACCAACAGCAGAGATGCTGAGAGAATAAAAGCAAGTAGCGATGGATGGGAAACTTTTGACCAGGATACTGGAATAAGTGGATGCTGCTTGGTTCAGACTAGTTGTAACTGTGTGTGTGTGTGTGTGAGAGAGAGAGAGAGAGACAGAGAGAGAGAGAGAGAGAGAGAGAGAGAGAGAGTTGTGACAGAGCAGCTGTCCACTTACGCCCTGGTCCTGGGGAAACCCATGGACAGCAGCACGTCCAAAGTAGAGCCATGTTTGATGGTGCTGGGTCGGTTCTGGCGCTGCCTTCGCGGTGTCACTTTGGCGTACAGGTCCTCCTTCGCTGCCATAACTCACTGCCCCATCGGTACGTCAGGTCCACAGCTCCGCTGGTGTGTTTTCATTTATAAGCAGATAAAAAAGAAGGGGGGAAAAAAAAAAGGAAGACGGAACCAATGAGCTATTTAACCCAGAGTGACTCGGTCTGGACGGAAGCACGTAAATATCACGAAACTCTGCGAGGAAACGAGCATGTTTTGACTGCGAGCTGGAACGAGCTGCCTCCTCCTCCTCCGGCTGCTGCTCCTGACGGCTCGCAACATGAAGTGAAAACCATCAGCAGGGGGCTCGGCCATGGGAAGTCACTCCTGCGCTGTCAGCCGCGTCCCCGACAGCGGTGAACACATCTGGCTGCTGCCTGCCCCTCGCATCCGGTCCGCTGAGCGAAAAATCAGACACGACAGCACAAGTTTCCCTCTCCAAATGTTGTCTTATTCATGAATGGACCCTGATGAGCGAGCGGAGGATCGGCCGCGACCCCTTCAGTTAAAGAGACAGCACAGCAGCAGCATGCAGGAGGGGACAGGAAGTCGATTTTAAAGAACCGAAGGCGTATAAAACTGTGACAGCGACACAGTCCGCCTACTCAGGGGCGCTGTTTGAACACATATACAGACTGTACGGCGAGCTGCTGTGATTATTTCAGTGACAGTCCCATGATGGAGGTGAATGGTGGAAAATGCTGCTCACACTTCCTGTCTGCGAGAAAAAGATCGACGTCGCTGCGCGCATGCGTAGTGCGGGGGTATGAAAACAATCCGCCATCCTTAGTTGTCATAGCAACACTGGTATTAATCCGTAAATTTATAATTTATTACTCAGTGGTAAATGTTTCACTGAAATTAGATAAACATTTTCCCAGCATATATTTAATTAAAAAAAATGTTCCACTAAAGGATTTATACTTTAGTTTGTCACATATAAGTTTTTTTTTTGTTTTTTATTTATCTATTTTGTGGACTTTATATATATATATATATATATATATGTATGTATATCTTTACCCTTCCCAAAAGCAGCATTTGGGTGACATCACAGAAGGCATAATCTTGCTGATCAGAGGTTTTTGGTACATCAATTTGTGGTGTTATAGTTTTCACCTTCACCAAATTAAAAATGTGGACCTCTTTAAGTAAGCTACCGTCATCATATTATGCCATATATCAGTGGTAGCCAAATCCTTCTACATTATTTATTTTTTTACTTAAATTTCAGACTCCACAAACTGTATTTGCCAGGTATATTAAGCATAACTTATGAGAAAGAAAGAGAATAAACTATAAACCAGATGACAGTTTATGAACTTTTATTTTATACATAGACAAATCAATAATTGCAAAATGTCTAAAAAAAAACAAACAAAACAAACAAACTGTTCCCCTATACATATATTGACTGTTATGTGTTGACAACCTTCAGACCACTTTAACTTTAAGACCTGAGTAGTGTTAAAGCAAAACATTTTGTAGTTTGTGTTTCCAGAGTTAGAAACAAGATGAAATATAAATGTTCAATTTAAGTGACGGCTTTAGGTTCAGCCGCGATCCAAATATACACAAAGGTCAAAAATTAAAAGTGAGACATTTAAACCACAGGGCAAACTACTGAACATTTCTAGCTCTAAACACAAAGCAGATTTTGTAATTACTATAAAAATCTCAAACTAATAAAATGTATTGTTGCAGAAAAGTTGAGATAAAAATACAAAAACCCTAACAGCACAGCTAGTGTTATACTTTAGCAGTATTTAACAGAGATTGCCAGTAAATGAGTTCAGCTGTATCATGCTTTGTGCGTTTAAATAGACTCCAAGCCTTTGTTTCTTCATCAGTACTTGGTGATAGTTTAAAAGGAAAATTATCAATGGAAAAAATAATTTAGTAGCTGGAAGATAAAAAGAACACAAACATTAGCTTTAATCAGTAGCAGAAACATGCTGGCAGACAAAAAAAGCAGATAGAAGATACATTTAATCTAAAACTATAAATGTACAAAACAATTCCTTGAAAATCTTACATGGGTGACAGTGAAATCATTATCTGAGGAGAATCAAAATGGTTTGTAAAAACAGCACTGAAAGCACAAATACAAAAAAAAAAAAATCACAAAGACAAATATTTAACAGAGGTTTCCGACTGCCGCCTGCTACACCACAAATGACGACTTCTGTTTGAAATCCCCCTGAGGAACACAGCAAAACTCAAGTCATTTTCACAAGATGAAAATAAGTATATTATTTTTAAAATAAAGATTAATTTTACTTACATCATCTTCCTCCCCACCACCACCACCATACAATGATGGAGGCCTGTAGGCCGCACTTGACTGCTTGTTGCTGGGGGTAAACAAGAAAATATAAAATAGAGGAATCAAATTGATAGTTGTGTTGGAATCTGAAGCTTAGGGAATAAAAATAAAAAAATATATATGAAATACATGAATTGTACAAAACTCTCAGAAAAAAACAAGCTAAAATCTAGCTGTATTTTCATATTCCATGCAGACATGGAATATGAAACATGGCTGTGTTGTCTCACACAAATCAACTGAACGGTTTTCTTTGAAATAGGGTCAATTCATTTTCAGTGCCTTGCAAAAATATTCAATGCCATCAACTTTTTCAAAGTTTGTAACATTGCAACAGGAAAAAATGTAATTTATTGGGATTTTTTGGTCATCGAGTTGAAGGAAAATTATGTTTTTAAGAAATGAAAGGAAAGAACATTGATTTCCAGGCTGTCTGTTCAGAGGTTTACATGACTAATATTCTCCAACAGACCTCTCAAGCCTTAAACTGCACACACATTTATGGTATGCTGGGTCTGAATACATATGCATACCACTTTTAATTTTATTTTTTTAATGAATGAAAAACATTTTCTTTACAGTTGACAATTTGCAGTACTTGGCTGCGGTATGTCCAATAAAATCCCAATGACACACTGAAGTTTGTAGTCAGATTGTGATAGAAAGTAAAAAGTTAAATCACTCTGGACACATTTAATTAAATTTATAATAGCCTAAAAACCAGACCAGTTTAGGTAACTGGTTTGCAGTAACTCAAACTAACAATGCACTTTGTCAAAATAGAAAACAAATTAAGAAAATTCTCTTACCTTTCAGTTTTCACTGCAATAGAGGGAGGAAGAGAATAAAAGTCAATTTAGTAAAACACTTGGTAAATTATGAAAATGTAAATGTATAACCTGTGTTTCACAGCCTACAACTGAGATATGATAAGGTAATTACAACTGTGACAAAATGTGCAAAATGAAAACTCAACTCCAACTTGCTAACTTAAAAAGACGTGTGTGTTTTTGTCAGCTGCTAACTTTGTTACTTTCCATTTCTGCTTAGGATTAGGCATCTTTAGATATCCTGTTACTACAAAATAAACACAATAAACCTCTGAAAACTTACAGGGAAGATATCCTTTCTTGTTGGCAAACCAAAGGCCGAATATCAAAAGGCCCAACAACAGAAAGCCAAAGATTACCCCGGCAACAATTCCTCCGGTGTTTATGTCACCTTGAAGAAAAACAATGAAAATCATAAGAAATACATTTTTAAAAAATTAGCTAACATTTCTACATTTCACTGAACTTTCTAACTCTGTCGAACCAGAGCTACAGAGAAAGGGGAGAACTTACGGACTTCCATCTTTACACTTTTGCAGCGCTGGGAAGGACCGGCCTCGTTGCTCACCTCACAGTAGTATTCCCCAGTGTCCATCTTGGTCACAGAAGGAAACACCTATATCCACACAAGTCATTTCATTACACAGCAAGTCCACAAAAATAATGTAAAAGATGGGCATATGTAATGCAGCGTAATGGAGCATAGCCGACCAGCATTCCTGTTTTTGTATCCAGTTTGTAGGTGGCGTTTTTGAAGGCAACATTGGTGCTCGGGTCAGCAGGAAGGAGGGTGGTGCCTTTGTACCAGCTGTATGTTGGTGGCGGTGAACCGTTAGGATCATGGCAGGTAAGGGTGGCGCGTGTATTTGTCGTCACTGTTTGGGGGATTCCACACTTTGGTACAGATGGCGGCACTGCAAAATACAAAAAAATAAAATAAAATACAAAGAGAGAGCTGGAGCATTTTTATATATTTTGTGCGCTTGAGTTAAAACTGATAATACTGGTAGTAATTTTCCAAATTAGTGATCATTTTTATTCACGGTAGCTTATTGTGAGCATGCCTTCTGTTCTCAGTACGTTTTCCTACAGCATCTAGAAGTTTGCAGAATTTTACTCTGATTCCTCTACATCTTATAAATTTGCACAATTCAATAAAATGACATGAAACTAAGTTAAAATGCTTTTTTTCCCCTTCCTGGATCAGCTGTAATTCTCAGAAACATGCAATTTCTGAATCTTTCATTCTGTCATAATTTCAAAGTTGTATTTGCCATGCAAACCAAATTAGATTGGAAGAATGCTGAAGCTGTAAGACGACGGGATTATTGGAGATAAAACAGACGATTTGTACAAATAAAAGTTTGCATAAGTCTTTGCAGTAGCACACTGCAGTTTCAAAGTTCAGAAAAATTTCATTTACTAGGTAATATTTGACACTTTATGGGACACACCATTAGTTATTCCTGTCTTAGAAAGTATACAAGCTCTCTTTGGGGTTTAGTAATAAATTTAAAAGATGACTCTCTTAAAGCACTGTTGTATTCTGTGTAAGACATATAATTAGGCCCTTCACAATAAACAAGAAATCAATTAATGACATGATAAATTCATAAGTTCAGTTTTATTTGCATGATTTGTCGTTTTTTCTCTTTCTACCAAAAATTGGATGATAAAAGTCTTCAATTTGGTGTTTTAGTCTTAACTAAAGGACAATTTTGTTTCATAATTTATTTCATTTGAATTTTTCTGTTTATTTCGAATATTTAAAATGTCTTCCAGTTCCAGTGTTAAATGTTCACTAAAATTTAAAGTTTGTTAATCTTTGAGAATGTGTTCTTGCATTATTATGCCTTTACCATTATATTGCTTGAAAATTGTCTCAAAGCAACAATATTATCGTTTATCGCAATAACTTCTGGGACAATTTATCGTCCAGCAGAATTTGTTATTGAGACTGCTCAAAAATCTTCTCACTATAACTAAACATCAACAAATACATTTGCATCAATGAATAAAGTGCTACAACCATCATTTTATTTAGGAACATAATAATAAATCCATTTCGATAAATAATAGCTAGTTAATTTCAACAGATTTCAAACTTCTGCACATTATAGTTACTCTACCTTGTGATTATTGTCTCCTAAACTAAGTGAGGAAAGGTCTGAATTTAAATTAGAAAAGGGGACACAATTTTTAGTGCCTACAATAATAAAGCAAATGTGTCATTTCAGGAACGCTTACCCAGAACAGTCAGAACCACCTTGGCCTTCTTAGTCGGGCTACTGGCGCTGGACACACCACAGTAATACACGCCGTTATCCTTACTGGTCACTTTGGAGAATCTCAAATTTGTGGTGCTGTATATCGATACGCGATCGGCATATGGTTCTGTGGAGAAGAAGCACAATTACAGCCTTAAGAAGCTAAATGCATTTATCAAAGCACTAGTCCAGGTTTCTAAGCTCTAATTTTAAGCTGGACATGATCGATAAAAACTACATTAGTGTAAATTTTATGTCTCAGTTATAAATTTAGGGACAATTTTTCATTAATTTCTAAGATATATTCTTGTAGTTTCCAATAAAATAATTATTTTAGTACAGTTATTTTTATTTTTAAATACATGCAATGTTAAGTATTGCGTAAACATTAAAATTGATGACAAGTTATAGTGAAAATTCAGTTAGTGTTGGTTAAAATTATTTTCTTTAAATAAATTGCATGAATAAATTGTTGAACGTGTAATACGTAGGCATTGGTAAAGTTTTCTAACCTCCACTGACAGAAGTCAATCCACTTACCTGTTATTTTTTTGTCAAACATTACATAGCTTTCTGAGCCTTTTGAGTCTTCAAATATCCACTCTATCCTGGCATCTGCACCAAAGTCTGCTGTAAAGGAGCAGGTCATGTCCACACCTGGAAAAAACAATAATTCACATCATTAAAGCTGTGAAAGAAACATAATTTGTGAAGCAGAATTTCAAAAGTAAATTTTAACTGAGAACATTCTGTCAGCGGCTGTGATGAATAACCACAAGACTGGCTGTTTATACTAAACCTTAAGTCACTATTTTTATTCTTTTCTAAAAATAATAATAATTTGAGTGTTGCGACACACACAGGAATATCAGCCTCAGTTTTCATATCAGTATATCACTAAAAAATTTATTTGAATGCACTTTTTTTTTTTTTTTTTTTCTTGAATGTCTTGTACAATCTGTTTGTCCCACTGCTGTTGTGACCTAAATCAACATAGAAACATCAGCAGACTGGCTGTTTGCCATCAGTTCACCACAGATCCAATGCAAACTTAGCAATTAAAGTGAAGTTTGGACTGCAGCTTTTTATAAGTTACAACAGAAAACTGCTTTGCGTCGCTGTGTTGGTGGTGGGAGGTATTGGGCTTCAGGTAGAAAAGGCCAACTGTGTGTATGAATTGCTCACTGCAGCCAACCTGTATTTTATACTGCTAAAATCAAGAAATAATGTCAAACACTATTTAAATGTAGCAATAAACAGAGCATTACCGCAGCATCAAGTCAAACGAAACTTGTTATGCGGTCATGAAAGGACACCACATGGAGATTTTGTCATAATTAAAGCAGCAGTAACATGATGCAGTCATGTAACTAGTGTATTCACAAATATATTTAGGCTCACCTTCATTTTCTTTTACTTTCGGAGATGGAGTTGTAGTTGTGACGTCAAAACTTTTTCCATCTAGACCTAGGTAAAATAATACATATATTTAAAATGATGCATTATTAAAATTTACATACGATAAAATGCAGACACATGAGCAGAAACGGTGAGAAAATTTATTTTAGTTTAGGTTGAGAAAGGTGACATCCGTTAGAGATAAAAGCATAAAGTAACAACACAAAAATAAACACCATCAGGTGGTAAGTAAAGTCCTGAACTCCCATCATCTGTGGTCAGAATCATGCTTGACAAGGCTTTTAAAAAATACAGTGATTTGAGAAAAAAAAGGAGAAAACTAGGACAGAAAATGAATAGTAAGGCAAACTGTAAATGATTGTGTTACGCTGTTAAAATAAAACTTGTACAATATGAGTGGGCTGCCAACTAGATAAAATACAAACATTTTGAAGAAGCAACAGATGCAATGCAAAGTACAAAAATGCCTCCGTTTAAAGTTATTCA
>NW_015113713.1:43120-62764 GCF_001443285.1 Poecilia latipinna | reverse complement strand
TATGTACTAAATGACTGACTGTCACTTTGACCGGCGGAGGCTCTGCGTTCAGGAAGGAGGCAAAGCGAGAAAATGCAGTCGAGGTGGATTTATTTGGAGCAGCAGGTCACAGTTACACCAACACCCATTGTCCAATGAGACCCGAGGCAAGTTCACCACTTTTACCAAATAAAGGGGTGATCAAAAAAGAACAAACAAGAAACAAGCACTACTTACACAAACCTAACAAAACAATAAATGGTACCAACAAATATTTGCATGCATGCAAATCATTAGAACTGAACTAACCTAAGGTCAATCAAAGAATAAATTTAACTAAATATAACTCCTCAGAGTATTAGCCCTCTTAATTGTAATGGTATTCTCCAGGAGCTTTCCAGCAGCACCTGGAGCTCCCCTTGTTACTCCACCATGCTGACTAGACACACCCTGAAAAGCTAAGTACTTAAAACAATTAGCAAACTCAAATTAAACCAATAGAAATCAGAAACAAGCTGACATTTTCCCCCACATTCTCCCTCAACAGGAAAAATGGCCAGTCTCTCTACCCGGAAGAATGTTTAACTAAATATCAGTGTAACTAAAATAAAGAGCTGAAACAAAAAGCATTTGATCTGTAAATAAACTAAACAACATAATATCAATAATCAATAAGGTATGGAACCCCTGGTCTCCATCACACTGACAACATAATTAATTAATATATGAATCCTTATAAATTAATACAAATATAAAAAATTGCAAGCGATACATTTTCTCTGGACAGTCATTGTAAAGTAAAAGAAAAAAAAATCTCTACTCAACTGTGACTCAACACTCCCTTTCCAAATCCCACTACAACTTTACATGTTGTTACAGAAAACAAACAATGCAATGAGGATGAAAAGTCACACCCATGTACTTTTGGAGCATGCTCTGTGGCTGCCACGCTCCACTGGAAGAGAGAGAAAAAAAAAAAAACACCCTCATTCCTTTGTTCTGAGGGAGAAGCTTTCGGTGAAACCGTCAGCTGCCTGGGTGAAACTGGCTCCGTTCAGGCACTTCCAAGACAGCTAAATCATTAACACTGATTGTCTGTCTTACGCCACATTACATTATACTAATACTATTACATTAGAGAAGATCTCAAGCATTTCCCAACTTCCTTCACTGCAAACATGAAACGCTCAGCTGAAGCAGAGTGCGGCAAGACTCATTTACTTATTAACCAGGTGCAAATCCATGCTGCTCTTCTCAAATGAAAGGTATTAGTAGAGCAACAATTACAAATTAATCCACGTCCTGGATGTAGTATTTTGAATGTTACATCATGGATTTGTTATTGCTGGCATTTCAACAGCAGACATCTTTGAAGCCTGCAGGCGCTCCTCACAGGAAGGCTCGACTGAGATAATCGCACAATCATAGTTTTGGTTTAGGGAGATAACTCTCCAAACAGAAACGACAGCAGCTCTCCCCCGCTTCCTTGTTTGTGCAACTTGTGCGTTTCAGTGTGGGGACAATCTGCGTGTTTCAAAATAAAGCACAAAGAGTACATTCAGGGTAGAGAGCAACCCAACAGGCAGACATGAAGAAACGGATTTATTAAGAGGCATGCAATTCTTTAAGACTTAAGGACACTGGGTTTCAAGTTCAGATACACTTGACTGAATCATGTGAATTAGCAGGACACTCATTTTAGTGTTGCAACAACAAACCACCTTGCGGCTCTGCCCTATTTTTAAGAATAATTCATTGATCACGAGTTGTAAAGGCTGCATGACATGACGGTTACTGGACAGTTTGGTGGGAATTTGATTTTAGATTTATGGGAATAAATTGTGACATCACTGCAAAAAAATGACACTTTACAAGAAATATTTTTTTTTAAATGTTCCCAAATCTTTCAGAGTCCAGCCCACAAAATAACCAGTGAAAGAAACATGTTACCTTGACTATCAGCTGACAATACCAGAAATAATATACAAAATATAAGCAGCATCAAATACCAGCATATTCTCTCTCGTGCTGTTATTGTAATTTTCTTCTCATAAACATGAGAATTAATTTATTTTGTTTGCTAGGGAATTTTCTACTCATTCATGTCATTTTGGTGAAAGCTGTCAGAAAACTGAAGAGAATCTCAAGACCAAATATTTGTTCATTGGCAATTAAAGGTAGAGTCCCAAAACCCTCAAGTTTGAGAACATGTATAAAGAATTGATTATTTTGTTCTATTAACAAAATGTCATTGTAAAAATATATTTTTGAATCTATATCTTTACCATAATTTTCTATTAAATTAGTTTACACTACAAATGGTGTAATGCTTGATATTTCCATAAAGTAATTTCAGTATTCATAAATATATTATTCTATTACATTTACTATCATTTAATTTTTTATACTTACATTTATTTTACCATCATCTTTAACAATGCTGTATTTATCATCCAAATATTTTCTTTTATGTTTTTACCAATGATATCATTATGATCATGTTCATTTTTCTTCATCTTCAACATATTTTAGTTTTGTTTAGGTTGTTAGAATTGTTATTTTTACTTTTATCATCATAAGCATGATGTTTTTTGATACACTTTTACTGATCTGCTTGATATTTGATAGCAAACGCCTCCACAACTCAAATGGATTTGTTAAAACTTTTTTTATCCTGTGATTTGTTTGCATTTATCTTATCTTCATATACTGAATAATTTTTAGATCAATTTCTTCAATTTGTAATTTGATTATGATAGTAATACTAATTATCAGTTTTGAATCGTGTTTTTTTTAATCAACTTTGAAAAAAAAAAGAAAGAAAGAAAGCACTGTTTGGCGTTTGCCGATTCATCTCAATAAGGGCGTTGGTTGCACACTTTCCAGAAATTGTTATTGGTACAAGCAACTCGCTGTTATATCAAAGGACATCCAGTTTTGGAATATACATTTGAACTTACCATCTACATAAATAAAAAAAAAACTACACTCAATGAAAGAGAAGAAAACAAAAACTGGAACTTTTTAATTCAACCGGCCAAACCTTCGCTACACTTTGTGTATTGTAGTAATACAGACAAGTTAGGGCCATCGCTTTACAATAAAACTTATTAACTATCGACTAACTTATCGACTAACTTTAAACAAGAAAAAGGCTGAGAGCAGCTCACCTGTCGCGGCGCACAGGAACAAAAGCAGTGAAACGAGGCGCCCCATGTTTCTTCGCTGTTTTCTTTCACACACTCTGTCCTCTCCCGTATTTCTGCCCAAAATATGAAGATAAAGTTCCACAAAATAACCTTCACGTCGAGTAAACAGCTTAGTTTCGCTCTTTTGCTGCTTCTTTTCCAAGAACTTCACCAGCTCGAACTGCTTCCCTCTCACCTGTAAGGCTCTAACCTAAGGTGACAACAACAGCGCTCACTTCCGGGTTATCAGAGCTCAACAGGTGACGTGACGACAGAGTGGAAAAACAGGTCGGGACTGAAACGAAGCCACCACATTTACACAAATGGGCAGGGAAAACAGAAGAGAACAGGACGGAGAAGAAGAAGAAAACAGAATCCTGTTTGAATTGTCCAGCTGCGTGGCGTGGGGGGTTCACTTCCACTGAGTTTTCTGTTTTTGTGTTGAAGGTGTGTAGCTTCCTTCCTTCCTCCCTTTCTCATTCTTGAGACGTTAAAGGTGAGGTTTCCTCTCTTCCAGGGTGATGTTTGATCACGTGTCCACTAACGTGGTAAAAGGTTTGTATTTGCATAACCTAAACATGACTTCTATTAAGAATTAAAAATTTCACAATATAGCAGTGTCAGCTGAACACTCATTCTCATGGACTCCCTGTATAATTCTGAACTGCGACAATTTATCCCAAAATGAGCTAATTTTAAGAATTGTGTAACAATTTTAACAGCTGTTTTCTAGAAACTGATAAATACTGCTACAATTAAAGCTCATACTAACCTTCTGTAAACATTGTCAACCACTCCTTGTAAGTTTGAAAAAATATTTTTTTGAATTTTGTCATTAATTTTTTGTGTTTCTGGATCCAGTTGAGATCAATGACATGTTAATCTTTGAAATCCTAGAATGAGCTCTGCCTGATGATCCTCTCAAAGCTTTCCCAGTTTCAGTCTTTGCCATTTTTAAAATTAATATAAATATTTTAGTAATCTATAAACAGCCAGCTGTAATTACACTACTTGAAAATAGCTAAATTTTTTACACTTCTCAATGTTTTTATTGCAGTTCAAGTCATTCAAGTTAGGGATGCACAGATTGCATTTTTCTGTCCGATAGACAATTACCAATCTTTTTAAAAAAAAACTGACCTGCTAATTCTGCAATTTTTTGTCTGAAATGTTGCTAAATGTAGCAAGAAAGTCGCTGAGTTGGCAACATTAGAGTGACTAACTCCAAGCATGGAGACATGATGTGGTGTATGGGTTTATCAGTGAACCCCCTCTCACAGAGCAATAGATGACTGTGGCTGATTTTTAGACCTTTGCCGAGAAAGATAAGATCGGTGGATGAGATTAGCTTCACATTTAAGTATTGGTTTCTCACCAATCTCCCAAAATTAAGGAAATCAGGGTTGATTTATTGTTGCAAGTCCATCGATTCTTACAAAGGTAAGTGGTGAACTGTTAGAGGTTAAAACATAAGAAAAAGTTACGCCAAACTGAAAACTAATGTAACTTTCAGAATTATACAACTTGGCCCTTTTCAGGCAACATAAAATAGGTTAACAATTTACAATTGTTCAGCTGTTGAACTGTTGTCTGACGAAAAGTATGGAGAGCAGCGTTTCTACAAAAATGGCAAGAAAAAGCCAATTAGTAGAAGAGAGACAGACCATCATGACTCTTCAAATGTTGGCTTTTCCTACAAAGAAATGGCAAAGAAAGTCAAGATGTCATTGAGTTCCCTTCACCATCAAAAAGCCAATTCTGAATTAGAGGACAAATTTCTGAGAAATTAAGTTTCTGAAATTAAACATGCTGAAGTTTGTTGTTACGTGACAAATTGCGTAAGAGCTCAAGGGGTGTGAATGCTTTTCAATTTCCTTCTGTTTACGGGGAAGTGGAAAAGTTGTTCCGATAAACATCATGGAATCCAGTTTGAGATATCTGAGGTGTGATGCAAAGGGAAGAAACGAGAGAGCAAAGTCCTCAAACCTGAATAGCAGCTTCTTTGACAGACATGAATGTTTAAGCAGCACTCTGAAGGTTGCTTCATTCGTAATGCAGGGGCTCGTTAAATGTTTAACTACACGTGTAGTGCATATTTAAGTACTTCTGCTCTTTCCTCTTATTCAAAACAATCATCTCTACCTGAGAATTACAGCTTTACAATCTCTCTAGATTATCATCCTGGGTCTTTTCCTATACTCTCCTCTCTTCACCTTACTACAAGTTTACAGGAATAAGGTTTGGGGGAAAAGATGACCATGTAGGAAGGCCGATTTTGTGTATTTTGATTTGTTTCTGTGCTGAATTGACCACATGTTTTCAATCATTGTCCTGTCCTAACTTATTTTCACTTAAACTTCCCCAAGTATTTAAAAGAGTTTGTAATGGTAACAATGTTTTCTACAAAGAGTCTTTGGGGAAGAAAAGACAACAGACCCACCACCAAGTGAACAGCTGTGTTTTTCCACATTCTCATTTCAGTCATGTTTGTTGAAAAAATCCTCACTTTTGTTTTATCTGGCCAAAGCACACAAGTCCACTGAAGTCTTTTGTTTTTAAATCAAATTATAAATTATGTTTGTACAAGGATAGAAAAGGCTTCCTGTCGGCATCACTCTCAGTAGTTTGCATGGCAGCACATTTTGCTGCAGTCATAGATTAGCAGTAGGGATTTCCTGAAATTATTTTAATTGGGTAAACAATCCATTTAAAATATGATAGTTACATTCATTTTTTATTAACTTTTCTATTTCATGTTTACAATAATTCCTGTTTACAAATAGATTTAATTTCTAGGGAAAAGAAAATACAAAAACGTGTCCCACTTTTGTCCACAGGATTACAGATTAATCGGTAACAGATTTAAATGTACTACTGACATACTTTTGCAAAGCAGAGACTGTCATTCCTCTTTTTCACTTCAGTTTATTGTCAGTATACAGTTCATAGTACAATAGTGCTTTTCAGTGCATTGATATGATTGTGCTTTTGCTACACACCGCCTATTTAACTATGTACATGAGTAAAAACACTTTACATTATTAGTTCCTCTTAAATGAAATAACTGCTAATTAAACTCATAGCATCTAAGTTGCATTCAACAAGCCTTGGCCGAACATGGGAGTCTCAGGCACAAATGTGAGGCAAAATAACAACCTACTTTTGGTTTTTCCTTGTAATCCCATTACAGAAGTCAACAGAATGCCAGAGAGAAATTATTGCTCATGCATGCATATTTGTGCTCCATCACTAAGAGCCTCTGAAGTTCAGTTTTGATCTCCATCGGCGATCTTTGTAGCCCTATTTCGATCCCTATCGACAAACGACTGCGCCCTCCCCGCTGCTTGACCTGTGTGGCTTGAGGTTACCACGGTCTGCCCTTGGTGTTTGACAGCCAGCCAAGAAGAGATACATGGGACAGATTTCCCTCAGCGGGATAAACACGTTGCCTACCTTTAAAAGAGGTGAAACTCAGCAATAATTCATTATTGCAGAGCGCCAAGTTGCATAACTTTGGAGCTGGATAGGATTTTTAGCTGAGATATGGCATAGCTAAAGAAGTTGTCACACTTTGTTTAAAGCCCCCTCATAACTGCATTGTAGATATAGATAAATATTATCTTATTAACAAGACTAGAGGCTAAAGCTTTACATCTTCCAGGTACTAACTGCAGCTAAAACTGTTTTCGGATATTAAACAGGCTGAAATTTGGGTCGTATTCATGCATTTTGCTCAGTAAAGTCTCCGAGGACCTAATAAGCCCCATCACTCTCCGACACGTGAAAGTATTGTAGAGTACAAAGAGTATGCAGCAGTTTCTGTGCTTAGTATCGAGTGTATATAATGCAGAGGATACAGCCCTATGACAAAACCAACATTCGTTATACGTACATTCAGTTTGAACTATTGCACTTTGTGCATACACACAACTTGAAGAGAGTCCAGTATTCGTCACCAAGTGATTGTGGAAGCAAGTGTTAGCATATGCAGCTATATGGCGCCTGCTTCACAGCAGCGCAAGAAGAGTCATCAAGGTCAGCAGTAGGCCACTGCAGCTTTGTAACAGGACACTCCATGCTGAGCACGGAAGCAGGAGCTCTGTAAAGTTTTAAAAAGGGGGAAAATGTTAACATTTCAGAAGAATGACGGCTTCCCTTGTTAATTTTTTTTTTTTTTTTTTTTGCACGTAAAATAACAGGAAGTGCACAACTGCAGAGAACAATGACCGTGACGGGCGAGCAGCTTACTTTTCTCCACCACTGAGGTTTTGGTGACAGCGGCTGAGTCGGCCAGCCTGATGTTGCAGGTGAAGTTGGACTTGCCTTTGGGCAGGTTCTTGAACAGCAGGCGGCAGACGTTGCCTGGAAAGATACGGGCTTTGGCACGGTTCTTGTAGGGGGCGTGCTGCTCCTCGTCCGGGTCGGTGGTGTCGAGGAGCCTCTCGCCCTGTGTGTATTTGCAGAAGGGTTCCGGTGACTCAGCTGGAAGTGCGTACTTGCAGTCCATCCTGAGGTTGTTCTCGGCCACGGAGCAGTAGGACAACTGAACCACCTTCTGAGCTGACGCAAAGCCTGGACATTAGAAGACACGCTTTATGTGTACTTAGTGTTGGGAAAACTTGTAGATGTCAGAAAAGACACAATATGCAGATCACCTTACCAAAGAGTAACACTGTAATCAATAGGAACATTCTCCCAAGATTCCTGGAGAAACACACCAAATAAATCACCCAATTAAACCAGCGCAAACACACGCATAATGCTTTTCTTTTTTTGCTTTAGAGTCTCTGCATCAGTGATGCTCCAAACAAATAAAGCTGACTGTGCTGTAAAGATCAGATTCAGATACAGGAGGCATGAATATCACATTTCTTGTAGCTCTGCAGAAAAAGTACAGTAACACCCATCTGATCACAAAACAGCCTCACTGTTTACGCTGCAAAGACACGGAGCTGCAAACTTCACTGGTGAGTTGCCAATATTGACACATTCCTTTGTCTAACCTCTGTGAACGGCACAGGATGATTATTCATCTGTTCACACTGAATATATTAAGAACACACACACACACAGACACACACAAGGCGGTCCAGCAACATTTAATTTGACTCACACGGACCTTCTCATTAAAAGAAAAATGCTTCAGCGCAGTTTGGAGCCAAACACTTTCATGCCGACGAACAGAAGGAAAGAGGAGCAGCCTGTGTAGCGCAGATCTGATTGACATGACTGAGTATGAATCATGCTCACCTTCTCTGATGCATTTTGAGTCCTCCTCAGTGTTCTGCAGTGCGATGCCGGGGGTAGATACAGTAGAGGTCGGCTTATAGAAGAAGCGGAGGGGAGAGGGAGGGGGACAGAAAAGGGAGAAAGAGAGGGAGGAGAGGGGGAGAGAATGCTGCTCCAGTGGACTTTGGGGACATTTCAGTGCTGTATGAGGTTTGCTATTGATTTTTTTTTTCCGCCTCTGTTTTACCGAGGCACAGCGCATCACATGTCAATACACAAACATTATGCTCCAAATTCACAGACTAGGGCTGCTGAATCTGAGAGACATCTGGGATGTTATGATAAGTACTTACAGTGAGATTAAATTAGACTCAGGTGGACTCTACTTACTTATTACATGACTTCAGCAGCGTTTGGACTCTTTTTAGGGGTTTAAGTGAAAATAAAAATGCATTTTAGTATTTTTATTTGTGAAACAAATCCACAATTATGAAATATCTTATAACAATTCCCAATTACAGACTAGCGTTTATGTTTGCAACAAGACAAATTATAAAAGAAAAATGTATGCATACAAGCTCAGAGTGTGACATGGTGGTGGCAGAATCATGCTGTGGTGATGCTTTTCTTAAACATTTCAGATCTGATTTGAATATAGATGAAGTTAATAAAGGGCAATCCTGGAAAGAAACCTGAGATTGGGACAAAATTTCACCTTCTACTAGAACAGCATCATTAAAGACACCCTAACATTTCCAGGTGTTTCTGCCCAAACTAAAAATTACTCCATCAGCTCAACAACTCATCCAAGAAACATCAGAAGATAACCTAGAATGACATCTGGAGCACTCTGCCCTTTCATTATGATCAGTGTTCATGATTCAAGAAAACTGACATTCAAGGGAGCATCCCAAGGTCATGACCTCTGATGACCAACAAAAAACCTCTTCAGTATGGATGAATGAAAACAATTCTGTAAAGGACCAAAATTCCTCTACAGTCAGTTCTACTTTATTAAATAAAATCATGATTTAAAAGCTTTTTGTTCTGCTTCAAGTCATCTTTTAATTTAGAAGTTGTTTGATGATCTGAAGCATTTAGGTGTGACAGAAAGGTAAATAATAACAAAAAACTGCAATTACTAAATACTATTTTACATCACATATGGTTGAAACATGGTAGAGGCAGCATCATGCTATGGAGGTGCTTTTCTTAATAACAGGATGTGAGCATTTTATCTTAGTGGTATAAACATTGAGAGGTTGAATGTAGCTGTAAGTTGTGAGGACTGTTGACTTGAAGTAAAAAAAGGTTCAAATCCTGACCATGGGCTTTAATGCCTGAATGTGTGTGTGTCCTTGTGTGTGTAGGTTCCTGCTGGGATACTCCAGTTTCCATTGACAGCCAAAAAAAATCTTCATGTTTAGTTAGTTGCATGACTTTGTGTTGCCTGTGACGGACTAGCAACAAGTTCAAGGTGCATCCTGCCATACCAACTAGCACTAACCAATCGCACACCCAGGCGACAAGTTTGTATATTTCCACAACCGATCACAAAAAATTAAATGAAAGACAAATATTTAACTAGTATGTCATCAAACTAAGGCATGGACAGAATGGATTCAAATGGGAAACAATGCCTGAAATGTCGCTTTTGTGAGAACGATACAATCATTCGTCAAGATACAAATAAGACACTAACACTAAACTATTTTTGTAATTTCATGAAAACTTTTGCAAAACCCAGTCAAAACACTTGTTTCTGTATTTTTTCTCTTTCTGCCTTCAGTGTGTTGATCCCACAGTTTGAGCTTTGGGGACCCTTTAGCTGACATCTACGTGATTTCAATAAAAACATTCAGTTGTTGACTGTGTTGTACAACTTTGTACTTTTGTCTTTTAATGATGTAAAGAATGCTGAACTGTTGCTGAAATGTGAAATAAACTTAATAATAATATCAAATAAACTTGATTGACTGATTGAAGTTCACAAAATAAAATAATATGAGAACTAAACTTATTATTTTTAACACTAAAGAAGGTTGGAAACTTATAACTGATCAGCACACTAACACAGGGGTTGAAAACACAATGCCGCCACAGTGCTAGCTAGAGCAGCTAGCACTCAGCTAGCTACTCCAGCTAGCTGCTGGGTTCCATGTTGGGCTTCATTACGACAAGCTAGCAGATTACCTGTTTGCTACCCTGCTAACACACATCTAGCAGAGTAGCAAACAGCTAGCACACATTAGCTGTTTGCTAGCAGAGTAGCACGCAGCTAATCTGTTAGCTCGTTGTAATGAACCCCAATAGAATCCACTGCTACAGGTGTCATCACTCACCCACATTCCTTACTTTCACGCTTACTGGGACTCTTCTGCAAGGTAAGTTTAGTTTTGAGCCGTGTGGCAGCAGTCACCTGCCAATATGCTCTTCCAAACATTTACCAGAGCTGTATATATTTATGGCTCCTATTTAGTGTATAAACAAGATGAACTGCACCTTCACTACAGTCCATATTGTGTAATTCACTGAGCTAAACCTACAGTATCCTCTGCATCTCCTTCACACGGCTCATCCATTTTGTCAAGGTCCTTCCTGGACAGCCGGTGAACAACTGGCCCACTGAAGCGATCTCCTGGGACACAGACAGAAGTCTGAGAGCAGCACAAACCACAGCTCTCTGTGACACCGCATGCCACTCCTTTATGCTGTCTTTTTATGTCATGCATTAACACTTCTTTTTCTTCTTCTTCTTGTTCTTCTTTTGTTCACATGTCTTACACGGTTCGAAAATATATTTATTGCTGAGAAAGCAGGTTGTGGTGATTCCTGCCAAGAGTATTCGACTGGGATTCTGTGGCTGTGATCCGGGCGGCTCCACTGTTCTGCTGCTGCTGCTGCTGATACACTGCAGATGAAAGAAGAGCCTTTGCCTGTATTACTCACTCAATTAAACTATGCAACTGAGTGATTTGCTGCTTACTACCCTGCTAGATGTTAATTAGATTTTAGCCTTTCAGTTCAACACTGGCCAAAAATCTGTATCACATCGAAATGAGTGGGATATCTTAGTCACTGCATAGCCCACATCCTGCATTTTAAATCTGAAGAGAAAATTTTTTTAACATGCTTTTGCTCAAACAGAAATGACTCCCTGTAAGGGTGGGATTATTATTATTATTTTATTATTATTATTTTTGCAGTGGAGTCTGTGAGGAGTCATATGCTCAATATGGACCTAATAATTTTAAAAAATTTCCAGAACTCTGAAAAAAGCTAATGAAGCAACATGCTTCTCTTAATTGGAAGAGAGTCACAATCTCGATATATTCCAACAAACATAAATAAATATGTTTAGGTTATAGAGGAAGTGAAAAAAAAAAAAACTCCAGAGGAAAAAGTATGTAGAAACAACACTCAGGCATTTGTACTCCACCAGTTTGCAAACGGTGCACAATTAGAACAAACATAATGGTGCCTTTATCATAATGACTTTTTCCATGTTTTATTTTTCATCCTCATCACAACAAGCCTCTCCAGCTGAGTTTCTAGTGCCACAAAATGTCAACATGTGCACAGCTTGAACAGAGAAACTTGGAGATGACTCTGCAACCAATAAAACAGGAGTTTCCTGATCTTACACAATCACTTTGCAGCTACTGGGAGGGTTGTTGACTGAAATAGAATAATACCTGGAAAAACTAGAAAAACATTCATAGGCCTTTAACTTTTTCACATTCTGTCACAGTCTTCAGTGTGTTTGATTGATATTTCAGTTCACTGACCAACACAAAGTAATACGTTTTGTGAAGCTGAAGGGAAATTATGCAAGACTTAATTTAGTTTTCCTTTCTTTTTGTTATATAACTTTGAAAGGCACAACTGGTGACTAATGTAGTCATGTCAACAGACCTGAGCTGTGGGTCTCTGCTGCTCCTCCAGAGTTGTAACGGGCTTATTGACTGCTTGTCTAAATAAAACTCCTCTTGCCTAATTTCTGGGTTTTCTTAATTTAGGTCAGGTCCTGTTAGGTTTACGAGTAAATGATGCTCTTTCTATGTCAGATGATGGATTGAACTTTGCTCTGTGAGACATTTAAAACTTGAAATATTGTTTTATGATCCAACCGTTTATAAACTTCACAATAACTTTATCCCTGACCTGACTGCTTGCTCACTAATGTTCTCTAGAAAACCTTCAGCTCAATTTATAGAGTTGGATCATGTTCATTAACTAGATTAGGGAAAATGATTACAGGGGGATTTAGTGAACAGCCTCAGCGTAAAAGAGACTAAATACACATAGATTTTAGTTTCTCCTCTCTTTCATGCTGTTGAGTTGGGCTGTTACATGAAATGTCAATACAATACACAGACATTTGGGAGTATAAATTAACAAAACTGTAAAAGCTTCAAGATATGTGAATACTTTTACAAGGCTGTCCAGAACCAATTAAGAGGACTTACAGTATCCTCACTTTAACACATTTACAATAAGTACTTTTATTTTGTAACATTTATTCTACTTATCTTGCTGTGGATTTTCAGTCATTTAGGACAGGATAATTATGTTATAAATAAAGACCAGAGAAGTGCAGTTGCCTTCATTTATAACTCTCAAGAAATATGTTTATGATTTATGAAAGATGGACTATAATGTATTTAGAATAAACACATATAGTCTTTGATTCAAGATGACGTTTTGGTGCTATAGGAAGACATCTTAATCCATATAGGTGATCATAAAGAGCAGACACACTTTTCTCTTACTTTACTTTAGCACCAGATGTCACCCAAGTTGAACTTTTGTTGTTGTTGCTGGTGGTGGTTTGTCCTGTTGTTGTCCTGCAGGGGGAGCTCTTGTTCTAGGCACTGATGGGATTTGAGTATCTCCACCTTCCCTAATAAATAAATGGACTTCTTCCGAACTTATGAAAGTAGCATTTAGCAGAAGATTTACTAAACTGACCGGTTTTAACGACTCGAATGTTTAAAAATGTCACTTGTTATATTAAGAGTTTTGATTCGCACCAATCAAACAAACTCACATAAAAAATAAAAAAAAACCCGTTTGATTTAGAAAACAAGCTTAAGTAAATGTATGAAATGACTACATTTTATCCCTGGCTGCAGTGTGCCTGTGTGTTTAAGCGCAGGCTCGCTGCTCAGGGCCACATCCCCAGTCAGTCAGTCAGTCAGTGGATCCTGCTGATGCTGATGCTGCAGCGCACAGCAGCGCATCGGCGCAGCAAAGCCCCATATGCCACTCGGGGACCAAACATCAGGTAAGAGCGGCGACTCTGCTTCTGGACAAAATCAGTCAGACTCAGATTTTAGGAAACGTGTCATGTCACGGCGGCTTTGCATGCGATGAAGGCGAGGTGCATGGCTGCCGGGGTGTTTTACCTGCAGAGGACAAACTGCGCATGGAGGGGGAGCTGTGCAGTTTGCTGCAGTGCAACGAGACCGCATAGGCGTAGTCCTGCCTGCATTCAGGCTGCAGGTAGAGCGGCACTGCCAGGCCCTTATTTTGGGGTTTCGGTGTGACAGTATGTAGGTTTGCATGTTTGCTTTTAGTGTCGCTAGTCTGTTATTTTCTCATAATCACATACTGCATTGCATTGCGTGGTAACTTTCTCATGCTATGTCCCGTGTTAAACTTTGCCATGCAGGACTGTGGTGTGAAGGTCTGATCGGACAGAAACCCGTCGCCATGGAGCTGCATCTGCTGGTCACGGTTTGCCTCCTCTTTGGCAAAATAATGACTACTCATCAAACTCACAGTATGTCATTTTTCTTTTTCTTTTAACTTAGCTTATATATTTCCAAAGGTTGATGGGTTTGCAGGCCACTGTGTTTTACCTCATCAATCTAACAAAATCTGTAAAAAGTAAAATAAATAATTGAAAACATGTATTTTATAGTTGTATTTGTCACAAATCAGCATAAAATCTGAAACTCTTTAAAAGAACACAACCAATATTTCAACAGTTTTTTTTATGAGGTTATGTAATCCTCATATCAAGCGTCAAGCCTTACTCAGCAAAAACATTCAGCTGCAGCGCTTTGTTTAACATGGAAGCATATAATATTTATTAGTAATAATGATGATAATCCCAGTTGTTTCTCCTGAATGCCCCATTTTATCGCATAATATCATTCCTCTGTCACAATACTAGTTTAGGTTTTTATTTGTGTTTATGTTTTAATACTTTCCTTGTTTTGTAGGTCTTGCCTTGTTCAGTTTGTTTCTCAGCGTTCACTTTTATTAGAAAAGCTTAGTATCTTTGTTTTGGTGTTCTTTGTGCATTTGGGTTCATTTCTCTCAGATTTGTGAAAAAGTATCCTTAAGAAGACACTTAGTCTAAATAAAGTGTGTGTTTAATCTACAGAATAGGTTAAAGAATCATGATGACAAAGAAACACATCATAACCACGGTGTGGTAGTGGCAGCATGGTGCTGTGGGGATCATTTTCTTCAGCAAGAACTGTGAACGTGGCCAGAGCTACTAGAGAAATGGAGCTAAAAAAAATACAGCATAGCTCTGTACTCTACCTGCTTTACTCTGCTGTGTTTAGTTTATTCTACCTCACTTTTGTGGCAAAAACTGAACCAGAGTTGCTCTTTGAATAACATTAACCTGAACTGAACATATATAGATTTATAAAATAGATTGAATGATGAGTTCAAAAAATGTACACATGTAAACCACCTTTAAAAACTGTTCAAAAAGGAGCTTATTGGGAAATAATGTTGTATAGGATGGGGGTCTCGAAGACCAAAAATGCTATTGGTGATATTAAAAATTTATAAATAAGTGAACATTTAAGGTTGAGAATGTGAGATTTAAGTGTCTTACGATGTGGAAATAACGTAAGTTTATCTCGTGTCTGGAGTTTTAAATGTTTGTAGGTAAATGAGTATGAGAGAGGCAGGAAATCATAAGATGTATCTAAAATTGGGCTTGATAATTTGCTTTAATTTTTATTTTTTCTTGCTTTTTCTTTTTGTCTTTGTTATATGTATATATATGTGTGTGTCTCTCTCTCTCTCTGTGTGTGTGTGTATAGACATGTTCTTGCCTAAATAATAGAAAGCAAAACAAAGATTTTGTTGCTCAAACTTTGGTTGTGTTGCAGACAAAAAAAAGTGCTGCTTGGATATTTTAAGGAGAGAAAAACCCACTTTTTTAGATTTAAAAAATATGTGATATTGCTCGCATCTCTTTCAGTGAGCTCCGTGTACACATATCTGTTCACGCCGCGCGGGCCCCAGATGTTTACGTGTTTGACGTACCTGGAGAGAAACGTCAGGGTCGACTGCGAGTTCCTGGCCAGCGACATGGTTCCCGGGCCTTACTGCGAGTATCGCCAGGACAGCCGGCTGGTGGGCTCCACCTACCCCAACGCCGTCATCTATGTGTCCACAGAGGACCGCAGGAGGAGCAACGTCAGCCTCGTGGCCCCCAATCTGTGCCGCCTGACCTGGGCCCCGCTGGCAGACGAGAAGCCGTACACCTACACCTGCAGGGTTTACCAGGGCAACGGCTGGAAGGAGAACAGCATGGCTGTTCATCACAGTAAGTTCTTCTTGCTTCACCTAAACCTTATTAGTTTTGTTCTTCTTCTTCTTCTTCTTCTTCTTCTTCTTCTTCTTCTTCTTCTTCTTCTTCTTCTTCTTCTTCTTCTTCTTCTTCTTCTTCTCCCATCTGCAGTATCTGAACTCACACTTTTCCTCGGTTACAGGGCATCTCCTGATATGTTCTGCAATCAGTGTCCTGTTCAAGTCGGCACCTTGGGTTTGGTCACTGGTGATGTCACTTCCTGTAGCTGTGGGGCTTCTAAGTCCTTGAGCTTGCTCTTTCACGTGATACAACAGCTCAGCGGACATTTCAGGATTGTTGCTGGTTGTTAGAGGCCTCAGTGTGGGAGGTTTTGATTTTATTTTTACGTATTATTTCTGACACAGCAGAGAAAAAACCCCTTAAAGGTAGCATTTCTTTAACAAACTTCTCTGTCACCATTCTACCTTAAACACCTGTGTTACAGAAAGATGAAGCAGGGGATGAAAATAAGAGAAGATTGAATAACAATGTAAAGAAATTAATCATTTTCTCTCAAGATGATAAATATTAATTACATATTAATCAGTTTTAACTTTTATGTCTGGTTATTAAATAAGTTCTATCAGATACAAATATTTTATTAATAAAATAAAAGATAATTTAGTGGTTTTTGTAATTTGTAATTTAAAGAAATGCAGATGATACTTATTTTCTCCTATGGCCATGCTTACTGTAAATGTCCAATTAAAACACCTGATGTATAGTGTCATTGTTTATCTTCCTTATGTGTATAGATCTGTATAAAAAGGGAGTAGACTTATAACTTCTTGTGATACAAAGTCATTATAAACTGACAGTGATTCTTTTGTTGCTTAATATTAAATGCAATATCCAAGCCTCCTGTCTGTTCAGCTGGATGTTCTGGTTCTGAAATATCTGCTCAAACACTGCCTTTTCTGTTCGCATTAGGCCTCCGTAGGAGCTTCAGTAGTTTCTCTGCTCTGGACTCTGGCATGAGGTTCTTCTGCTTACGATGCATCAATCCACATCCGGTGCCTTGCAAAATTCACACCCTCACATTTGTCCGTGTTTTGAAATGTTGCAACCACAAACTTGAATGCATTTAGCTGAGATTTTAGCGCTTTGCAGAATCGTCTTTTGCTGCTGTTGCAGCTGAGTCTTTTGGGAGTATGTGCGTACCAGTTTTTGGACATCTACAGATGTTATTATTTCTTAAAAATATATCTCAAGTTCTGTTGAATGGGATGAAGAGCATGTGGAAAGAGGAGTATTGAAATCTTATTAATTTAGGTCTGGACTTTGACTAGACTGTAGCAACACATGCACATGCTTTACTCTCATTATTGCTGGAAGTTGGCTGGACCTTTGTCTTTGTCTCAACTCTTTTTCAGCCTCTAAACTGTTTTCTTTCAGGATTACAGTGAGTTTAGGCCAGTGTTTTTGTCCCTGCTGAAGAAAATCATCCCCACAGCATGGCCATGCCACCACCGTGTTTCACCGTGGGGATGATAATGTCAAAATGATGTAGGTTGTTAGTTTTTTTCACATGGAGCATATTGTTTGGAGATCAATAACAGTTCTGTTTTGCAATAGAGAGAAGTTTGGTCTCACTGTAAAAGCACAACCATACCTCCACATGAGTTGTGGATCTCTGCAGCCCCTCCAGAGTTACTGCTGGATTCTTGGCTGTTTTTCTGCTTAACAGTCTCCTGGAAAAACAAAACATGTCTTGATTTATAGTTTTGCCATTTTGACAAAAATGTTCAGAAGTTCAAAGCTTAGGATGTTATTTTAGGGACTAAACCTTGGAACTTTATCTCTGACCTCTGACCTCTGACAGATTTCTTTAGAGGCACCACAGTGAAGACAAAAAATATTGGAAAAATGCTAAGAAAATACCTAAAAGTTTGTGGTTGTTTCACAGCTAAATGTGGCAAAGATGAGGGTAGTGAATTATTTTGCAAGGTACTGCAAGTGTTGATTCTTTTTCCCTCTTTAATTAATCCTTTAATTAATTGGAACAAAAAGTACTTATTTATCAGGTCAAGGGCACAATTTCTGTAATAATTTTCCTTTTCCTTGTTTTTCTGTTTATGTTGCTGTCTTACTCAGAGTTCTCACTTGTTAATTGTTTAAGAACTGTATTTGTGTTCCTTTTGCTAGCCACTTAGTTTTGTTAAGATTGTTCCTGTATTTTTCTTTTAAGCTCATCAACTCGGATTATTTATTTAACCGCTACTGGTGCAATATGTTGTACAACCAAACTGTTACTAATAAAGGTTAACCACCATCTCAGCGCACAAATATAGCAGTTACTTCCAGGGAACTCAAATGTGTCTGTTTTCCTGAAGTCATTCCCTGTCTCATAAAAATTGCCATGTATCTGTGTTATTTTAATTATACGAGCTCTTGTCTTTCCCATCTCAAAGAATCACTTATGGAACCAGACCTCTGTCATATAAAAAACTCCAAGGAGGCAGGAAATATATATGATATTTAAAAAGGAAGCTAAACACATCTTTGCTATGAGAACTGCAAGGGATTTTAACAAAAGTTGTGATTTTGTTAAAAGTAATTGGTTTTTAATGTGAGATATTCTTTCATCTGAAAAAGAAAAACTCACACAAAAGGCTTGGATTTCTAACAACGTCAATTTGAAGTTATGATACTTCAATATGAGATTAATTTGTTGTCAGGGCAAAATTCAAATAACTGTAAAGCATTTACCTGCCTTTCTGCATGCCTCATCTCATGCGCGCTCTGTGACAAAAAGCTTCCTGCTTCATTTTAAAGTGGTGCTTCCAGGCTTTGTCCTACAGAGGGAGCTCCTGAGTCACCGAGCAGTAGAGAAAACCCAAAGAAGCATGAAGTGTCCATCTTTTAAGAGTTGAAAGAGTTAACATAAAAGTTGTGGTGTATAAGTTGAGCATTTATATTCAGTTGTATTGCATTTCCTTTTAGTATTTAATGCCTCCATTATAGTTTAGAAGAAATGCTTTATTACATTTGTTTTATTAGATATCTTAGATAAATTGTATCATATACTTTATAGTCATCAGTATACTGAGCATTAAATTGAACGATAGTCTCATCCTTCTCATGTCCTTTTTATTTGATCAGCATATGAAAATTTTCTTTTACTTTATGTACAAACAAAATTATGATGCGTATTACTTTTATTCTGAAGCAAATACAGGACTCGGCACACACGGAAAGTAAAGGTTAGAACAACTCACAATGGTGCCGAAACAAGACATGTGGGCATGCACCACTGACGTAGGTGAACTAAATTTGCGGTGCATTAAAAGAGCAACCAAAAGCAGAGATGAAGAAGTGCATCACTTCCTGTCATCATGAGGATGCTGCAGCAAAAAAAAAAAAAAAAAAAAAAAAAAGAAAAAAAAACGCCATGGAAATATTTTCTGCAACGAGCTCAGAGCAGAAAAACTATGAAAGAAGCTAAAGAAGCTAATCTTCCAGTGCCTGGCACAGGCTCACGGACCTTAGTGGGAGACAGTCTGATGCTTTTAAGCAGATTTATATTTTTGTGGACCAAGGGCGTAGGTTCGGTCTAAGTTTTGGTGGGGACCTTGGTGGGGGACCTTGGTGGGGACCTTGACAACAACAAATGCGTTGCGTGATAGATATCTAACTTATGGG